>NW_010425333.1:32813-41637 GCF_000710305.1 Buceros rhinoceros silvestris
TTTTGCTTGTTAATTTTAGTAGTGAAGATGTTGCTACCTGCTTCTCTTTTCAATCTCAGAAATGAAAAAGCTAAAAACATGTGTTTATCTTTCCACAGAACAGAACTCCAGTAATGAAAACTTATGTGAGTCAGCTTTAAGAATAGTGTTGCTGAGTGTCATTTATGTAAGGAGAATTCTGGTAGTCTGAAGCATGCTGGTTTAACTTATCTTAAAGCAGGAACATACTTTTTGCCACTTCTGAAATCTTGGATTTGATGATGACAGCACCATGTCTTGTTTAACTGTTATTTGACTATCAATTAGGTTTATGGAAATAATTTTGAAAAACAATTTTTTTGTGTTTTTTCCTTACAGTATCACAGAATGGTAAGGGTTGGAAGGGACCTCTGGGGATCATCTAGTGCAACCCCCCTGCTAAAGCAGGTTCATCTAGAACAGGTTGCACAGGATCATGTGCAGGTGGGTTTTACATCTCTCTAGAGAAGGAGACTCCCTAACCTCTCTGGGCAGCCTGTCCCAGGGCTCTGTCACCCTTAAAGTGAAGAATTTTTTCCTTATGTTCAGATGGAACTTCCTGTGTTCCAGTTTGTGCCTGTTTCCCTTTGTCCTATGAATGGGCACCACTGGAAAGAGCCTGGACCCATCCTCTTAAGACAGGCTCTTTAGACATTCTGGATATTATATCACTGACAAGGTCCCTTCTCAGTCTTCTCCAGGCTAAACAGACCCAGATCTTCTAGCCTTTTCTTGTCAGAGATGCTCAAGTACCCTAATTATCTTTGTAGCCCTGTGCTGGACTCTCTCTCCAGTAGTTCCTTGTCTCTCCTGAACTGGGAACTACTCCAAATGTGGCCTCACCAGGTCAGAGTAGAGTATCTTTGTTTCAGACCACCATATGTAGTTTTCATCATCCTTTCAAAAAAATCAGTGTGACAAACTGCAGTTTTATTACAAGTTAGTGCCTGAGGAGAAGCTCTGACCTGCACGCCAGTGTGTTGTAACCCTAGGATGACCCCAACTGAACTGGTGAACATGCAGTTCTCTAGATTTTTAGCTGATCCAGAAATAAGTGGGGGAGAATCAGCTAGTATGCGCTTCTGAGTATCAGGGACCAAACAGGAGAGAGTGAAGAGGAAAAAAGACTCTTCAGGAGGAAATGGTGGGGAGATGATCAGGGTGGAAGTCAAAGTCAGTCGTCTGGGGGCATGGCAACAATTGCGTGTGGCTGTGCCTCCAATTCCTGCCTGTCTCTAGGCTTGATCACCTTTGGTTTGGGGTCTCTAATTATCAGCATCTCTGACTGCGCTGTGCTTCAAAGTGTGAATTGAGGAGGTTAGGTGGGTGGAGTCTTTCAAGGCCCACATGTGCTCTCATCTTTCTTAACGCAGCAGGGCTGAGTTTGCTGTCAGTTGACAAATTTATCCATTCTCTTGGCCTGGTCCTAGAACAGCTACTTGAATGAAGGACAGAGAGGAGCAAACACTTGTCAAAGTAGAGAGTGGAATTTTGTGATTGAAGTATCGTTATTTCCAGAATATTCCTAAAACCAGGTTTCTGCTTGGTGACATTTGAGAGTCCTCTGAGACCATTCCCCAAATGTAAAAGGTCAGGTTTTCATACTGTCAAACAAAATCCAAAACCTATAGATCCTTCATTTATTTGAGTGGCTTCACATGGTTTTTATACTCAATCTCTGGCTGAGCAAACACATTTAGTCTTTGTTGTGGCATCATTAAGATGCTGGCCTGGGCATGAGAGGATCGTATCTTTAAACATCTAGAAGTGTTCATTGGCTCTCAAGCCCAGAGCTCTATTTTGTCAACTCTGTCATCTTCATGTCTAGGTCATCTTGTCATGTACTTCTGGTTATGTGTGAGTTCCAGTGTATTTGTCCTCAACAACTCACTTCAGTCACCGAAAAACAATCTCTGCCTGTATTTTCTGATGCTGAGTTCCTGCCACAGATATTAAATGTCAGAGCTGAGAACAAAGTTCTGTGTTCCACACTGGCTCTTTGGTGCTTTAACTTACGGTGAAGTGTGCAAGCAGTAAATAAACCACACCATCCACAAACGGGTAAAGTTGCGACGGGAGGCAAAAGGGAGTAGATAGTAGAGAAACAATAGAGCAGTGATCAAAAAAAGAAAGGTGTTTTCTTCTGCACATCTTTGAAATTTGCTTTTTGTATTTTGTTAGGTCCTGTCATTTTGAATAGAAAACAATATGCAGCTACATTATATTGTCATATCAAACATTTCCAGGTTGATTCACTTGCTGTATCAATGACCAGGCTTACTGTTTATATGAAGACTGGCTGAAAATTGCAAACTTTCCTGACCTATCTTAGTTTACGAAGAAACTATCTAGTGGTGTCGTACGTGAGTTTCCACAAAGCAGGAAGGGCAGAAGGTAAGTTTAGTCCTAGAGAAAACTGCCAGTGGATTTCAGCAGCTTAACGAATTTATCAGTCTTATGACTGCATGTCTCGACCATCAGTATGTATTATTAATCAAATGGAGTGACTTTTCTCTTGCTGATACAGCAATTGCTTCTAAATAAGACAGAGTAATAGAAGGCAGAGTTTTTGAGCTGTCACTTTGGGTCAGGTGCTTCTGTGGCAGATAAATGGGTAATAGAGTAAGCAAAGTCACTTTGAGAACCATGTAAGCTTGAATCTGTTTGTAGTATTAACATGATGAAGTAAGATGCAGGATGAAGATAAAGTTATTTGCAGTCCTTCCAGAGATGTGTGATTTTTTTTTTTTTTTTTAACTTTGACCTTCAGTTCAATCTGTGCAAGGAGCTGTCAAGTAGCAGCCCAGAAAAAAGGATTAGGAAATGTTTAATTAAACTAAGTTGTGGTGGATTTTCATAGCGCTGTTTGTCACAGTTCCTGAGCTAACTACATCTTCGACCTGCATCTCAAGGGCAACCTTTCTTATACCCATACTTGTCACCTGGTTTGAAATAGAATCGGGCACTTGGTGCTCTCAGACCAGCCCTAGTTACTTATTTCCTATTCATCAATTCAGGAATCACACGCACTCTTGCCCTCACAAAGAATGTCCTTCAATCTCCAATTACTACTTTTGCCTTTGTATGACCTTGGGTCGTCTTATAACCAGGTGAAGTCCTCAGCCCTGGCAAAACAGGGTTTGCAACTTTTTGAGGTGGTAATCTCCAAGGTGACAATTTTACCTATTGTACTACAGAAGTACCAAAGTTTTCTTTAATGCATCAGTCCTCTTCGTATATCTTCTTGAAGTTCCTCTTATCTAGATCGCTGCAGAGTAAATTTGGATCAGGTAAGCACTGGAAAAATTAGATTGGTATGGAAGAGAGTCAGCATGACATCTGCCTCCCTGAACTCCTGGGTTCTTGGAAGGTGCCCAGAATCCAGCTAGATTTCCCAAAAGTGTGACAATATTTCATACCAGAGGTTACTGAAGAACTAAATTTGTCTGAAAGCTTGTTGAAGTATAGAGAGCAAATAATTTTTCAGAATGAAAAAAAATGAGCTCTAGGGTGTTCCAGGGATAAATGCTAGGACCCATCCTAATCAGTATGGTGGTTACCTAGAGAAGGGAGTGTGCAGTAAGATCTCCAAGTCTGTTGATCATAATCCAGGACCAATCATGACAAAGTCTGTGGCAAGACCTCACAAAACAGAGTAGGTGGGCAGATGAGTCTCAGTGTAGACAAATGAGAAGTAATGCAGCCAAGGATAAATATTGTGCTTATGTAATGCTGAACTTGGAACTGGCACCTGCAGCTCAGGAGAAAGATCTGAGAGTCGTTGCTGACAATTCTCAGAAAAATGGTGTCCAAAAGAAAGCTTAAGAGAGTACTGAGTGTCAGGAATGGGATCGAGGGGTGTCACTTTGATGCTACATGAAATTCTTTGCTTTTTGAGGAGACCCTAAAAGGCTGGACCTCTCCAGACATGAGGGAGACACAGTGAGGAAAGAGATGAGTGAGGTTTACAGAAACCAAGGTGGTGGGTAAGATGAGTGCAGAACAGTAATCTTACGTTACCAGAACTAGGACACACTCAATGAAATTGGTAGGAGATTACTTTAAAACCGATACAGTCCTTCCGGAGGTAGCTGCTGTGGGGCTGTGGACACAGACAGTATCCGAAGGTTCAAAAATGAACTACACAAACTCCTGGACAGCTAGTTGTCTTTAGTGAAAGAGCCACTGAAAGAACTTTGCAGACTATGACATTGTTAATAAAATTGTGGATCGGGACAGTATGAAAGGAATGGACTGCGGAGTTTGCATTTTCTCCCTAAAAAGTAATTCCTTTTGCCACTGACTTCTAATTAATTTTCTTTACAAGCACTGAGAAGCTCATTTTAAAGCATGTTTTGAGGCAGAGCTGACACTCTCCCAACAGACCAGCAAAGCGCTTTGATGCTTTAACACCACATGGCCAGAGCCAGCGGGACAAAGGCTGCCCTCTGCCTCAGCTCGTTTTTGGGATGCAGGTTGCTGGTACAGCTATGCTCCTTTCACTGCAGCTACGAAGGGACTAAACATCTATCCTGGAGTACTAAAGCTATGACTAGCTCTATGCTCTGGTTAGCTCCTGCTTCTGCTGAAACACACACTTTCAGTGCTCAGCTCTGTCCTCTTAAGTTGATTCACAGGAAACTAAAACGGTGTAGGTTGGTATGATGGGTTTGAATCTTGTGGGATCAGCTGGATTATGACTTCTAATGGGGAAATCCTGTATGCTCAGATCATGCTGAGGTAGTCAGGATCCAACCTCTTTTCCAATTGCCCTGTTACTAGAATTGGTTTCTAACTGCCATTCCTGTCTGCAAGGAAAATCCTATTTAAAAAAAAGTCGTGTTTATAAAAGCAAATGGATCTATATAGGCGTATCTACATAAGGCAGAACCCCGCAGGCATGATCACTGTTGTCTTTATTAAACATCAATGCTCTAGGAATATCAGAAGTACCAGTTTCATCAGACTGTAACGTGCGTGCCATTGCCAAAATGTGTTGTTAAATAGTCTCCTACAGCTTCTCGTGCATACCTATGAGCACCTGGGTCATCTAAAGAGGGTGTTTAAGACTCAAATGTGGGGCCATGAAACTGAAAAAGGAGAGTGTTAAGGCCATCCCGGTAGTGAGCGAGCCTCCACTTCAAGTGTAGAATATGATGGTCGGCCAAAGCTGTACAGGTTGATGATTGTTCTAAAGCTGGCAATAAAATGGTTGGATGCAGAAAACCCTCTGGCACAAGGAGCTTTTGCCTCTCAATGCTGAAATAAGAATAAGGGTTGGTATAAACCCCTGTTTCCAGAGAAATCTGGAGAATCTCTTTTTCAGTGGGTTGAGTGTTGACCAGCTGCGCTTTGTTCAGGGGCTTTGCTCTGGGCTGCAGCACACTGCACCAGCCGTGCCTAATTCTTAACTCTGGATTTCATCGCTCTGTGTGTGTGTGTGTCTAAAAATGTTACTATCCTTTTAATTCAGTTCTTTTTTACATAACTTGCAATAGTTCCAGCTACTCACCCTGTGTTTCTATAAGCATCATGAAACCCTTAATTGCCCAATTAGAATGTGTAATGATATTGTAGAAATCTCTATTAAACTCAGCAAAAGAATATTTAAAGAAGCTTTTAATAGTAGTCACCAGATGTGATAGTGGAAGAGGGAGGATAGATACATGAGGTTTATTACATGCAGATAACATGTACTTTCTAAATTGAACTTCAAAGGACTATGCCCAGTTTATTAATGTAATTACATGAAAAATTACCAAGATGTAATGAATAAATTAAAAACGTTATCTATATGGTATGTTATCAGTCTAGTTCTCAGACTGGAATTAAAAATAACACAAAGAATTATAAGAATTTAGGTTCTCACTTATTTGCACATTCACATGGCATTCAAAATATTTGATCCCCTGTTAGAGTTATAAATCAGAATTAGGTAATGGAAGATAGAAATCTCTGCTTTCATTTGGAAGAATACACAAATTCAGTAATGTTCAGACATACGTTGCTGGATTTACCAACTTTAAATGCTATATTCTGCTCAGAAAAAATCAAGGGAAACTAATTGGGGGGGAAATTGTTTGAAGCAAAAAAACAAAAAAGGAGGCTTAAAACTATGTCTTTCACAAATTTCCTTCCTGACATTCTTTCCAGTACACCAAATAGATTAAGAAGATTTTAATTTTTTCATTTTGTGTCCTAGTTGCATCACCTGATGAATTCTTTTTCTAAAATACAGATACAGACTTCAGACAAACTTAAGACAGAGAAAAATACATGTAATGAAGGCGCATACTGAAGCATCAAGGAACATAACTTTGGAAACAGAGTATTTGGTATCTTTCAAATTAATTTTGAGTACAATAAAGCAAGACTTCTCTTCAAGTCATTCTTGGAAGACCTATGAATCAAAACTTAATATGAAAGCTGCCCAGCTGGACAGAAAACTATTTGAGCTGTTTGTCATTACTGGGACCAATGTTTTTGTTGTCATACGTGGTCTGTGTTTGATGTCAACAGCTCAATTTGTGTTTGAAAAGATAGACGATCTTTGGGAACACTGCACCCCAGAAAGCCTGGCTAGGTCGCTAGCTATCACTTTCCAAGGCCAACTTCTACTCCTCTGTGTAAAAGCTGAAAAAACCCAGTGATCCTGTGGAATCATTCTGTTTTTTAGTAAAGAATTAAAAAAGCACATGTGGATGCCACCAACCAAAACTGAACTAGGTTAAATGAGAGGAATGTCCATCCTTGTACAGTATCTGGAGCTGCAGAATCCAATGAAACCTCTGTGAGTAGCAGGAGGTCTAGGTGGTTGCTGTGCCTTGGAGCATGCTGGAGAAGGGTCTGGCCTCTAGCAATGGTTGGGCACTACAACACTGCTAGTTTGACAGTCCAAAATGACCAACAATCTAGTGAGAGCCAGCACCATTGCATTTTTGAGGAGTCCTATCCATTCCTCTGCTGGGCTCTCTGCAGCCCATCCACAGCCCCTGCCAGTGCTCAATAAGTCACCTTACCTGCCACAGACAGAAAGAAGAAAATCACTGAACTGGTCTGTATTCAGCAAACTTCCAGCTACCTCACAAATCGTATAGTTCTTCTTTTGTCCTACCCCCTCCAAATGAAAAGGGTGCACTGGAAACAAAAAGCATTTACCCCCTTATATAGGCTTATTTGCAGAGGTGCTGACTGGTGCAGCCTGGGCCATGGATGAGGGTGGCCCTTTTAGTGGAGCTTCTTACCTGGACCATGTTAGCAGCCCCATGCCCTGCTACTGAAATGAGCCAAAGCAAAGGCAGCAGCCTCCTTACCCTACTGCCAAAACCATTTTTGAGAGGTGCTGACTGGTGCAGCCTGGGCCATGGATGAGGGTGGCCCTTTTAGTGGAGCTTCTTACCTGGACCATGTTAGCAGCCCCATGCCCTGCTACTGAAATGAGCCAAAGCAAAGGCAGCAGCCTCCTTACCCTACTGCCAAAACCATGCCAAATCCTAAACCACAACACTCCCAATCTGTTTCATCCCAAGGAACGTTCAGAATATACTCCCTTCTCTTCTGCTTGATAGTCTTTATTCTCTGCTGTTGCTCTAGTACCAAGGAGCTTTTTGTGAGGACATGGGTTATTCTGATTTACTGGCTTTCCATGTTTCCGCTTCTTGGTTTCACTAGCAATTGAGAAATAAAGTGTTAAATTTTCATATAACATAAGGTTTTTCTATGGTGAAGTAGTGTTCTATGAACTGGAGGAACAAGGTGAAAAGGTGATTCTAAGGCAATACAAATTTTGCTTCATTTAATTGGGGTGGAGGAATGAGGCCTTAGTGTCACCTCCTTTGGGATGCTTGGAGCACAACAGGCAATTATGAGAGCCTTGTTTTGTGAATTCAGGAAGCTGGAATTGTCAGGGGCTTTCCTTAGAACTGTGTAACCCACAAGCCTTTTTATTCTGCAAGATGTTTTTTTTTCATAGCAGGGACTCTGTCAAGTGAAGCTTTTGGCAGAAAAAAAATAACCTTGCAGGGCATTTGTCTTGGGAATTGCTCCTCAGGGACCTTTTTCCCTGGGTGCATGCACTTACTTATACTGTGTACCACCTTTGATAAATCTTAGAGGTACAGCCATTCTGCATGATTGTAACTGCAAATGGAATTTCAGAAATACAGCAAATACTCTAGCACGTAATGTGTGATTGCTTACTTTCTAAACTCTTACTATATTGAACTGAATCACGCTGGGAGTGTATCATTAAATTCTGAAGCCACCATGCACTTCTGGCTAGCAGCTCTACAGGGATGGCTCAAAGGTCTTTCTCTCTGTGGCAGACTGACTTCCTTCTGCTTAGATCTCAACCTGCATCTCTGTTAACTTCTCTTGAGAGTCCAGCCTAATGGTTCCAGCCTATGGACATCCTCTTCATGTCGTCTTCTCACCCACCTCTCTCCGACTTGCCTCCTTGCCTCCAGCTCTGGTACCTCAAAAATGCATGTTTTGAGCTGACTGGTCAGCCCTTAGAGAGCACTCCCTACACCCTGCATGTCTCCGCAGGACTTGTTCATGATCCTATCCTTTCATCACCTATGGAGAGCTGCATGATTTAAGAGGTTATTCCAAGAGGCAGCAGGATCCCTGTGGGGGGATCTCTGTGCAGTACTGGTCAGCCGGTGCTCAGGCAATGGATAAACTGGACTCTGGGTAGCACAGGACAGCAGCAGAGAAATTAACCAAGATGCTGTGAAATCTAACGCAGATGCTCCCTGCTGTGACTTTCTTCTTGCTAGTTTGTGTGAAAGACACTGTCCTGGGT
>NW_010425334.1:0-3690 GCF_000710305.1 Buceros rhinoceros silvestris
GAAGGGGGGGCATGGGTGAGGAGGGAGGGGGGAGGATTATGGTAGTAAGTTCTCAAAAACCAGCACAGACTGTTTAAAGCTGCCCTCAGCTCAATCAGCAGCTGTATGATTTCTGTAACACACATTCAAATATCTTCTGCAGAGGGCTTCTAATTGTGGTAAATTTCTCATGTCATAAATCCAGCTGGACTTTTAAAAGCAGCACTTCCAAAGAAAGATGAAGAAGAAAAAAAGAGGACTGCTAAACAAGACAAGAGCAGCCCTGTTCACTCCTTGCAATAAGCAAAGAATGTCTCTTGTTGGAGTGTGTTGATTTTTTTCCAAGTTATAAAAATTTTTTCATGTTCTGGCTAGCAATGCTACATATATATTAGCAAGGGATGCAAAGAGTAATAAGGGCTTCTACAGGTATGCTGACCAGAAGAAATAAGATTTTAAATAAAGTACCCTCAAAAAAACCAGACAGAAGAACTAGTGACAATTGGTATGGAGAAGTGTGAGGTACTCAATAATTTCTTTATTTTTGCCTCAGTTTTCAGTGGTAATCTCTCTTCCCACATCACTCAAGCACCTAAATCTCAAAGCAGGGACTGAGGCAATCAAGTGCCTCCCATCATAGCTGAAGATTGAGTTTGAGATCACCTGAGCAATAGGAACATAGGGAAGTCCACAGGACCTGACAAGGTGCAACCCAGGGTCCAGAGGGAATTGGCTGATGTAGTAGCTAAGCCAATCACAATCATATTTAAAAAGTCTTGGCAGTCAGGTGAAGGCCCCAGTCCATTTTTAAAAAGGTAAAAGGAGAACCCTGGGAGCTGCCGACCAGTCGGTCTTGACTCTGTGCCCAGTAAGACCATGAAGCAGATACTTCTGGAAGATATGTCGAAAAATATAGAAGACAGAGCGGGAATTAGATGCAGACAACACCTCTTCACCAAGGGTAATTCACTCCTGACTAGTGGCTTTCTACAATGGAGTGACTGCATCAGTGGACAAGGGAAGAACAATGGATGTCATCCACCTGGAATTCTGCAAGGCCTTTGATATAGCCCCCTACAACTTTCTTGCTGCTAAATTGGAGAGATATGGGTTTGATGGACAGACTGTTAGATGGATAAGAAATTGCCTGAATGGCTGTGTCAGAAGAGTTACAGTCAATGGCTCAACATCCAAGTGGAAACCAGTAACCAGGCTTGTCAAGTAGGCACCCACAAAACCGACAGCAGCAGCTATCCAAAACCTGTGGATTTACTGCAATCAAATTTGCCCAGCACTCTGACTGACCAAAATTAATTACAGGCTCAAAATCAGTCGGGAATACATTACTACATAACTGATTCCTGAATACTAAAGCATACTCTTCAAGGAAAATTAACCACAATGTGTACACCCTCACTCATACAAATAAGAATCACCCTCTTAAGGGTACCAGAAGGGTCACTCACCATCTGGGCCGTAAGGGCTCACTCAGTCCCAGGAGATACACTCAGATAGCATCCTGATCTGAGGGGAGTCCCAGGGCATCCAGTCCCCAGCATCCTGAGGGGAGAGTCCCCAGCTGCATTACCTGATGCTCCGAAGAGGACTGCCCCAAACTGGGTTCTCTGGCAGGGCTCCTTTTATATCCAGCTGGGAGATCAGCTAGGAGCCTAGACTCTGAGGCACCAGATAGCCCTGGGGCATGGACCCCATCTATATCAGGTACTTATGCAGGTCCTGGACTTCTGTGCAAGCTTCGTGCAAGCAGGCAGGGTGTCTGCGCTGCCACAAGGCTCTAACAGATTCAGCCAGTGTTATACTAAATATGTTTTCATCAAGAGGTGGATGACACCAGGATGAGTGGAGTAGTTCATATGCTTGAGGAAAGGGGTGCCATCCAGAGGGACATTGACAGGCTTCAGGACTGGGCCAATGTGAAAATCATGAAGTTCAACAAGGCCAAGTGCAAGATCCAGCATCTGGGTTGGGGCAATCCACAGTATCAGTACAGGCTGGGGGATGAAAGGATTAAGAGCAGCCCTGAAGGGAAGGACTAGGAGATACTGCTGGATGAAAAACTAGAGACGTGAGCTGGCAATGTGCATTTGCATCCCAGAAGGCCATCCATATACTAGGCTGCATCAAAAGAAGGGTGGTCAGCAGATCCAGAGAGGTGATTCTCCCCCTCAACTCCACACTCGTGAGACCTCACTTGGAGTACTGTGCCTAGCTCTGGGCTCCCCAGAACAAGAAAGATGTGGACCTGTTAGGGTGAGTCCAGAGGAGGGCCACAAAAATGATTACAGAGTTGGAGTACCTCTCCTATGAGGACAGGAGGAGAGAGTTCGGGTTGTTCAGCCAGGAAAAGTGAAGGCTCCAGGAAGACTTTATTGCAGCCTTTCAGTAATTACAGGGGTCTTAGAGGTGGAGAGAGACTTTTTACCAAAGCCTGTAGCATCAGGGCAAGGGGCAATGATTTTAAACTGAAATAGGGTAGATTCAGATTGGATATAAGAATTCTTTTACAGTGAAGGTGGTGGAACACATAGCTGGAACATATTGCCCAGAGGAGTTGTGGATGGTCCATCATTGGAAGTGTTTAGTCAGGTTGAATGAGGCTTGAAGCAACCTGATCTGGTGATCGACCTCCTCAGAGCAGGGGGTTGAACTAAACGATCTTTAACAGTCCCTTCCAATGCAACCCATTCTATGACTATTTGATTCAAATGTATAACCTGTCTACAACATTGTATATGGGCCAAATCACGTGGGACACAATTTATATGTACTTACGAATTTTTATTTTTATTTTTATAAGATGGAACATCATCAAGATGAGAAAGAAAGGACATCTCAGATTGCCTAACTAGTACACCGACTTTTAGAAACTGAAGCAGGAAGACTAAAGGCTTAAGTTGTGCTTTCCCAAGATCCATAAAAGTTCTCTGAGAGGTTGTATTGGGTGTTATTGATGCTTTTTTTTTCATTTTTCAGAGAAATGTCTTGTCTGTGGTGAAACTGATACATATAGAAGCCCCTCTAATAAAGATAAATTTATGCTTTCTGACAGTTCTCTTTTTTTAGTTTTGCAAGAAAAGTCCCATCAGACTACTTATCTCAATATCAAATACAGGTAACACATGGAAACGGGGACCTCTAGAGTACTATTCACTAACAGTATACTAAAACAGATCAGATAATTTGTACCTCTCTCCACCAAAGAGAGAAGACAGAATAGGCATTTTAAACATGTCTGTAAATAGAGATTAATCCTACCCCCAATATTGCGTCTCTCTGTTGTAGTTTAAACCCAGCTGGCAGCTATGCACCAGCAGTTGGCTCATTAACTCCTACCCCTGAGCCATGGTGGGGTGGGGGGAAGAAGTGGGGGAAAAAAAAACCCCATACAACTTGTGTGTTAAGAACAGTTTAATGATTGAAATATAAAAATAATAATAGAAGTAATTAAAAGTAAGATAACAAAAAGAGGGAGAAATAAAAACCCAAGAAAGCCAAGTGATGCACAATGCTCACCACTCACTGACTGATGCCCAGCCAATCCTCAAACACGATGGACCCTCCTGGCCAACTCCCCCAGTTTATAAAAGGGACATGACCTCATGTCCTATGGTGTGGAACATCCCCGTGGCTAGTTCAGGGCAGCTGTCCTGGCCATGCTCCCTCCCAGCCTCTTGCCCCCCCGCTCCCTGG
>NW_010425334.1:3761-11808 GCF_000710305.1 Buceros rhinoceros silvestris
GGTCGGCTGTCCTGGCCATGCCCCCTCCCAGCCTCTTGCGCACCCGCTCACGGGCAGATCACGGGAAAATGAAAAATCCTTGACTTAAGATAAGCACTACTTAGCAACAGCTAAAACATCAGTGTGTTATCAACATTATCCTCATATTAAATCCAAAACACAGCACTGTACCATCTACTGGGAATAAAATTAACTCTGTCCCAGATGAAACCAGGTCACTTTCCTAAATAAAACAGCATGATCTTCTGTGTCCTACAATTTCTCTATGTTGTCTAGATAAAAGATAGGCATCTTTGGAGAAGGCTTACCTTTAGGCTTGCCACCTAGCAAACTGAGGTACAGCTCTCTCAGCAGTACTGCAATATAAATAATGCATGTGTTATAAAAGAAACTTTAAAATTGCTAAGCATCAATTGCAGTGTCTAAACCAGTAGTTTCATTAGGTAATAGACACTTGCATAGGAAATCCTGCTTACAAAATAAAAAAAAATAAATGTAGGGAGAAAGTAGCTGTCTCACAACTTTTTGTATCTGTAACACAATATTTCCAAACTTTTGCTTGGAGCACTCTTGGAAAGATGACTGAGAAATATGCATTTCCATAGACTCCTTCTTTCTTATATTTCTAATGTAATGACCTGAAAATCTTTTTTAATATCTTCTGTTTCTTGTTTCTTTCTTCTGGCACTTTTCTTTCTCTTCTGTGGGATCTGTGTATTTCTTGTCATTCACTCTTCTTTGTCCTTCTTTGAGAGACTTCCCTCCCTATCTTGTCCTGGAAAATTTGGATTAACATTTTCCTTTCCTGAAGTCACCAGAAAAGTTTGAATGGTGACTTCAGTGGACATGTAGCTTCCTTCACTGATTTCCATAGATGCTTCCCCACTGTAGCAACAAAAGAGCAAGATGATAGTGAAGTCAGCTTTTACAGTGCAATTCATAGTCAGGTAAGCTCTCCAGACAGTAAGACTCAATCTTGCAGTAAAAAAGGTGTCTGACAAAAAGCTTTCTAAGCTTCCACTGTAAGACAAGGCAAAATCTCCAATCAAGTCTTAGAACTCAAATTAACAGTTATAGATACTCTGAAAAGCTGCACTTTTATAACAAGAGGTAAGCCAGATCTTTACTCTATATAGAGAGAAGTATTAAGGAATATATTATGCCTATAGGTAAACTCAAAGCTCTAATTAGGCAAAAGTGTCTCTCTCAAAGCTAGCCAATCATTGCCTTGCTTCTGGTGCAATTTTCATTTTGAATAAAATAATATAAGACGTCCTTGCATGCAGTGAACCTGTAAGGTGAGCACTTGGACTGCTGAATTAGATGTGGTATAACGAACATGTGTCAGCCCCGGTTGCCTTCAGGCCCAGGAAAAGGAATCTGTCCATGGAAATAATATAATATCTTAGCAATGTAACTTAAACGTTCTTCTCTTTTCCCCGTATTAAGAAAGATACTGTTAAGCACTACAAGATGAAAATCAGAAGAAGCTCAGACGTTCCTTTTGGCTTGCTGACTTGCTATTATCTTCCAAATCCATGCAAATTGCTAACACACAAAACAGTATTTAAGATGCTCTTGATTTATTCATAAGAGATACCAGATATGCACAAGCTCCTTTAGTTTCTTAAGGTCTTTAGCAAAGAATTTCCCCCAGAGATTTTCAGTCTATTATTTTTCATTAGACTGATAGTGAAAGTCATATTTAAAAATAACAGTTAATTTATCTGAGATTATAAACTTAACGGTATTTTCTATGTTATTTTATTACAGTACCCCAGCAAAAATATTCCAAACATTAACTCTTCTGCCAGATTCTGGATGAGTGTGAAATGATCTAGCTCTGATTGATAAAATTTGTGGACCCTTGCTTGCGCAAATCAAACCTCATACAGTTATAAGGAAAAAAAGGCCCACAATTAAATAGAATTAAAAATTCCGTGCCCTTGCTGGAGCGATGCTCAAATCAGCTTGGATTTGGACTTGGTGATGTTCATCTGCAAGGATTTTTCCATCTGTAGGTCATGACTATTTGGGGATGGTTGACTACTTGCAATCATCAACCAGTCTACAGACCCCCCCAAGCTAAAGTGCTATTTATTTCATAGAGAAACAGTTTCAGTAATTTTTAGAATCTGGTGGCCCAAAGTCTGGTTCAGGATATGCCTTATAACAAGAGCAGCAAATCAAAATGGTACAGGTAAAGCTTAACAGCATGACTTTGTAAGCGCTCACATCTCTTAGTAATGCTGCCTTCCAGAAATGACCATTCTTTTCGGTATTTCCTGTGCAGTAGGGAACTCTCCTTCCCCCATCCCTCCCCCAAGTCTAGAAGAAAACCTCTTGATGGGTTCCTTACATCTGGAAAGAGCCCAGATACTAATCACCATGAAGAATAATACAGACTAAATGGATATTTCTGTATTGTAATTCTTCAACCGATAACTTACACTGTCCATATAAACCATGTATGTCTTGTAAAATAAGTTACTAATGGTACTTTCTAAACCTAGAATATGCAAGAAGAGAGAGATGTGCACATATTTGTAAGTTCAAAATGGGCCCAAATAAAATAATAATGCTAAACTTGATTATATTTGGAGTATGGTGTTGCAGCCAATGTGTAATATCTATACAAACCTTTTATCTTTTTACTTTCAAAATCTTAGCCTCTTGAAAAGCAGAAGTAAAAGAAAGAAAAAAAGAAAGAGAATCCATAGGATTCCTACTGTTGTATATTAGTTTTCGAAGCCTCAGATGAGGGAACTGGGTACAATTAACGGAAAGCTTTCAGTTGTAACGTATTGGGGAGAGGCTCTGCATATTCACTCTAACATAGTGGAGAATTCATGTTCATATTCAGCTCGCTGTCCACCACCATCTCTGGGGACTTTCCCAGAGAGCTTCTCCTCAGCCCCTCCAGCCCCATCTCATGTCAATCCAAAGGCTCTCCACTCTTTGGGGCAGCACTTTGTGTTTGTCCCTCTTGAACTTCACGGAGTTCCTCTCATGCCTGATTCCCTGACCTCTGTCTGTCCCACTGAACAGCTGCTCTGCCCTCAAGCATATCAATTGATTCTCTCAGTTCAGAGGCCCCTGCAAATGTGATGAGAATACACTCAACAAAGCTGTCAAGTACAACAGGTCCCAGGACAGATGCTTGTTGTTATCCAGTCACACAGGCATCCAAGTAGAGTATGATGCACTAACATCACCCTTGTAGACCAACCATCTCACCAGTTTTTCATCGAGTTTGTTGTCTATCCGTTTGAACAATCATGTTATGGGAAACAGCATCAAAATTCTTTCTTAATTCAGTTAGGAAACTAGTAAACTACTGGGATATTGTAGATTATGATAGGAAAAGGATCAGTCTGTACTTATCCTCTTTCCCCTAAGAATCCTTTATTAACTATTGCTAGAGGCAAGATGGGCTATATGGACTTCTGATTTGAGTGTCTCTTATGTTCTTGTTACATATTTTTAAGGCACACCTATTTATCAGTAGAAGAGCAGGCTAAAATATACTTCTATAGAAAAACACTATACTTTTTTCACCTTTGCCATCCCCTATGCTCTACTTACAGTTTTTCTTATTGTCCCACCAAACTCTGCAATGATGTCACCAAAACTGAAGAAATACATAGCCAGAGACTAAAGAATGATATCTGCATTTACAGGTGCTAGAATGACAGCTGAAATCTGCTTTTGACATTGCTCAATGATGCTGAAAACTGTGAAAACACCAGTTTGAAATATTAATTTTGACCTTCATTACAGCGACTGACTTTTTTCCTAGATGCTAAGAACCACAGAAGTTGGTGGCTTCTTCCACGTATTCAGCTTCTGCAGGACTAGGGCCTATCAAACACCTTTTACACAACACCTGCTGTATCTGTTTTACTGATATCTTTGTACTGCTCCATGGAGAGGAGTTTTGCTGAAAGAGTATTGCTCAACATCTTTTCACAGCATCGTTTTGAAACACCTTGTTCTTTGGAATTCTTTACTGTCATTTGCAAACATTTGTTTCTATCGTTTCACCATCTACCTACAGGGAATAAAACACTAACCCAAATGGTCAAGCGCACCCTACACATAACACCATTTCTAATCGCTCCAAAAGTAGTATCTCATAATGAATCTGTTACCTGTGTTGGAATCATCTTTGAATAAGATGTGTATTTACTAAGGAGAAAATTCAAAGCTTCTCTTCATTGGAATCTCCTTTACCCATGACAGATTGTCACACTTCATTCAATATTAACTACTGACCTGGTTTTCCATGCATGCCCTCGCCATTTTAATAGAGCTCCTAGCTGCCCAAAGCATAGCATTGTGATTCTACAGTCTCCTATTCGCTTTGTACGTAAAGAATTCCTTAACTCTTCAGGTATCTATTGAACCGTATATATGGCAGCCTGATCATAAATTTCCTTTATGTTTTTTATCCTTTGGTTGCAAAGTGTCATTCTTTCCTACATCAGAAATGAAATTTCATAATTCTGGATTCAAGACCTCATTGTTGCTAACATTCTTTTGGGGGTACTAAAATGGCCTTTGGTATAATGACACAAAAAAACCAGTGCCGCAGGAGAATGCAGAGAATATAGACAAAGCACACAAGGAGATCTAGTTGAAATCTCAGTTTGAAATCTCTGTGAACTAAATCTCAGGAATATTTTCTATTGGAACAGTCTTTTAATTCTTGCAGCAAAGACTGACCTAATGGAAATGACAATACACTGGGGGTTCTGATTGTGGCACATTATTGACTTTCAATAGGTGCAAGTACCTTCTTGATTGCTTTTTTGTCTGGACTTTAGGTAATATGTGTGGGTTGAATGTTGGGACAATTTTTTGCCCTTACAACGTTTGCTTGGTTTTATTTACTACCGTGTTGTACTCAGCTATTACAAACTGCTGGAATAAGGTGAAAGATATGAACTGACTAATAAGGAAGACTGTACAAGGTGCATACGGAAATAGAGGAGCATTGCTAATTTGTTGGTCTGGACTCTTTTTTGTGTGTACTGGTACTGGAATGTTCAATATGGACATATTTCTTAAGACTGATAAAACTTGGAGAAGTTTAGTGGGCCAGGTCAAAACTACATCTTTGGTCGTGTGTTACAGCAGTGCATGTTAAATTGTTCACCAACAGGCTTGGTATTATGAGGGAATATTATTCAAATAATATTATTTTTGTTTGGTAAACAAAGATGATGTTGCTTTCTTATGATCTAGGAATTCAAACACTTCTTTTTCTTTTCTTGTATTTTCTATTAAAAACAATAACTTCCAAATTATTTCTGTTTTCTGGCTGCAACTGAAGTTGCACAGTTTTTGTTTGGGTTCATGTCTAAATATTAAGAGACTGTCAGTCTTAAAAATTTAAAAGTAATTTTTAATGTGACAGAAACCTTTTAAAAAAAAAGACAATACAGCACAAGTTAATAGCATTTCCATGTAAAATTTGTCAATAATTCTTGTTTTCCATTTCTGCTGAAAAAAACACATCCTAGTGGAATATCCAACCACCAATCCACACGTACGACACATATCCACCTTCAGATCTCTTTCGAGCTTGAGGAAGAATGCATGAATATTTTCTTGATACACCTGACCTTTAGTCATTTTCATTCAAAGTCCCTGATAATCTCTGATCTTTAGTTACTGCCAGAGGGAAGTGTTAAAGCAGAACATAGGTCAAGTGCGGGAAAGTGCTCATTCCTGTAGATGCCTCAGGGTTTCAGTTAAAATACTCAAAAATTATATCATTTTCCTCATGACTGTCTTAGGACTAACGCAGTGCTGTTTTTAATGACAGCAGTTTAAGATAAATTATTTTTGTCATACTCATAGCTCAAGTCCAGGTTGAGCTTCAAAAGCAGAGTAATCGCTGTCAAGTGGCAAGAAACTGTGAAATATAATTAGAATTACTGTTAGTCTCTACTCAAAAAAGACTTAAATCAGAATTATGTAATTATTTTTCTTTAGAAGAGCTTGTCTGGTGCATTTACTTTCCTATTAAATCCAAGAATAGCATAAGTCTTCTAACACACTTCTGTCAAATAGCAATGCAGAATTTGCTAAAAAGATTTTCACTGACCTTACTTGTGCCTTGCTCTGGGTGTCTTTGTGCCTAGGGACACTAGGGGTGTCACATACTCTTACATTTCCTTCTCTCTAAACAACCTGGTCTTCAAGATAGCAAGACATTTTCTGCATGCTTACTGGAAAGCCTTTCACTATTGTCCCCAATAGCACACTAATTCTTAGAAAACTGTTTTCTCGTGCAGTTATTCTGATATTGTGCAATCATTTTTCCACTGTAGCTTGCATGAGAGCTTGAGGAAATGCATTTCTTCTCATGAAACTGCTTATGCTCCTTATTGCTGAGGAGCACAAATGCTTCACTGATAGCAACCGACACTACACGTACATGAAATAAACCAGCCTCATCTCAGTTGACCAATGGAGCAAACTTGCAGAGAGATGGGAAATAAGGCTATAATTTGTGCCAGAGGGGGTAACTGTCTCCCAAAATTCTGACTCTTTGGTGCTCACTTAGCTGGGCGCAAATGATTAGGAGCAGGTCCATCAATTAATACATGAGGCTGGGTCTAAACCACAACATTGCTTTTAAAAAAAGAATAGCAGCCACTGAATTTTTGAAGCTAGGAGGGATATTAATGCAGCATCTCAGTATATTCTAAAGAAATGCTGATTTCAGAGGCACCAGGACAATAACGCATTCAGAACATTTACCTTAATAGAAGGAGATAGAGTGTTACTAGTTTTGAAAAAACAAAACAAAAATTACACTGCATGTATTAGGCACTGAGCAACATGATACAGTATCCAATATACCTCTAAACTGTATATTTTAATATTATTCCATATGCATCCAATACTAAACTATGTATTTTAATATTATTCAGCATTCCTTGTATACATGATTAAATAGTTTTTATTGGTCTCAGTTTCAGATTTTCCCTTGTGTGTATGTGAAAACAGAAAGTCATATCTGGGACTTCTTGCAGGCCTAGTTAGAAAAAAAGATTCAAATAAAAATGTTGTCAATTATGTTTCTTACAGTACAGGTATCATAGTAACTATGGCCTTATTTTTTAAGTGTAACAATGTAAATCTGCTCAGTTAACCACAGCCATCTGTGCAGAAGCAACCCATACATTAAAACTCTTGGGTTCATGTTGAGTTCCTTTCACCTCCTATCTTCTTGCTTACAGTAAAGTTTTTTTGGTCTGCAATAAGCTTTCAGCAACTCAGACTGTGCCCTTGGTGAGTAACTGAATGAGTTCATACAAACTGACTGGACTATAAGTCAGGACTGGGGTTAAGACCCAGTCTGTGAATGACATGGCGGGTGGGTGACCTGATTTCCCCTCTCCATCTTAGAAGGTCGGTATCCGTTACACTTTTGATCTTCAGAACTCATAGAAATAAGCATCAATGGAAACTTTGCCATCAAATAAGCAAAGAAAATTCATAATAACCAATAAAAAAGGGGAGATTTAGTGAGAAGATATCTTTTTATAGTAATCTTTGGAACAAAACAATATATACAGGTAAGTAACATTCTTGAAGAACTTTATGCTCCATGTGGCTATAGAGCATTGCAAGCCAAGAGTGATATTAGAAGTTTCCTCACACTTATTAATACACTTCAACTCAGCTTTGATAGAGTTGAATTGTTTCCCACCGCAAAATTCAAATAAATGTTCAGGAGCTCTCTTGAGATACTCAGCCACATCACCATGTTGCACTGTAAGAGATTATTGTTTTACTGATGTCTCAAACATCACCACGAGGTTGTAACACTTCCTGTTGCCCTCTGTGCAACTTTCCTCAGGGAGAGAGGGCAAACAAGGACTCTCATATGGAAGGCAAGGGATGAGTGAAGAATACAGATGAAAGAGGGCTGGTTTATGGATTGAAGACTTACAGAAAGGGATTCCAAAGGATTTAATGGATAAACAATACACTAAGGTATGTCACAGTTTGAAAAAGGGGGGGCTGTTTC
>NW_010425335.1:0-307 GCF_000710305.1 Buceros rhinoceros silvestris
CCTCTTCGGCCCCGCGGGGGCTGCCCGCGCCTCTCGCCGCCTTCGGAGGGGGCGGCCACAAACATCCGGCCCTTCAGAAATCCCCGCGTCAGGAGCCAGGGTCTGACAGCCGGGAGGGGTGGCTCCGCGCTGGGGAGGCAGACCTCTGTCCATGGGAACCGCGGGCAGGAAAGGAGCAATTTCTGGCTGACGCTCGGAGACCGCTCCGCTTTTCCTTGGCTAGATCTTAAGCTTTAAATAGGCGCAGGGAGTCCGTGTTGTGTGAGACTGTATATGGGTTTTTTTTTTTTTTGAGGAGTTGGTGTTT
>NW_010425335.1:488-2950 GCF_000710305.1 Buceros rhinoceros silvestris
CGAATAAAATCTTGTGAAGGTGTTTAGTATCTGTGGGGCTTGGAATAAGCCTGACATGCGCCTGCTCTGCCCGCTTATTTTATCTGCTGTGATTTTCTGATCCTTTCCTTTAAAATGTGAGAAAATGTGAGAGAGGGAAGAATCTTTTTGGTCAGAAAAAAGTATTACTTATGGCACACTGGGGAGGTTTTTTGTTTGTTTTGGGGTTTTGTTTGGTTGGTTTTTTTACAAAAAGAAAAATTGCTGGCAGCTACGCTCTGTAGACAAAGGTCTGTGCTAAAGTTACGTAAATGTTGGGGGGGGGAAGTGGTCAGTGGGATCAGTTAATGTAATATTTAAATCACTATGGTCTTTGAGCAGTCGTATGGTAATCTATCTTGCATATCATAATTTTTGTGCTCTCTGGAGTTTTTAAAGAGGCTAGTAAGGTAGAGATACTCTGTGCTTCTGACATAATCTAAAATATTTGCGCTCTGTTGTGTTTGCGAATGACCGGTATTTGGTCAGGGCAGAAAGGGCAGTGTGAAAAGAAAGTGTGTTGGATGGCTGAATTCTCTTGTCTGAACAGATGGAAAGAATGGTGATTCTGCTTTTTTCCCTGTTTTTTAAATATAGGTGATTAGTTAGCAAGTTTGATAGGGTAAATTATATTCCTGGTATATAGTCAGTTAACTGCCCAGTGAGTGCGTTCAAAGTTCCCTGCTCCTTGGTGAACAGGAAAGAACTTTAAGAGTTTCCCAAATAGTGCTCATTACAGTGAGGTTCTATATGATTCTGTGTATCATTGTACGAAACCTGAATAAATCCACTTGCTGGGTTGGTTTTTTTTCTTAGAATTGACCATCCAAGAAAGAAAAAAACAATAATAGAAACTAATACAGTCTTTTGGTTTGTGGAAGCTACCTAAGAGAGGTGAATGCAAGTGGATGTAGGACTCATGAGCTGCCAGGATACAGGACCTCACCGGGATCAATCGACGATTTCTAGCATGCATTTGCACTCTGAAATTCAGAGTACCTGATAGGATGTTTCCTTAGTGCTTCTGCATGCTGATTGTTACTTAACTGAAGTAAGGCCTGTGTGTAGTCAATACACTTGATTCTCTTCCCGCGTACACAACTTTTACATCAGGATAGCCCTATTGATTTCAGTGGTTTTGTTCTTTATGAGCGCGACCGTGCAAGCGGGGTAGGGATAATATCCACTGCTAATTTACTGGAGATGGAATTGTGTGGCTGCGTTCACCTCAATTACGTCCGTGATGCGGAAGGATGCAGAATACCTCTTCTGACTTGACTCCTAATGCCAAAAAGGCCCTCTCCAAAGCAAAATCACAAAATATATAGGCGAAAGAAAACTAAAGTTTGACCTTCCCTCCCTGCTGCATGTGTGCATATAGCTTCCCCCCCCCAGCTCAAACAGCCTTTGGTAATAACCTGCTCAGTTAAGAGTGCTGCGAGGCTTAACTGAGCCTTTTTATTGGATAGGCTTTTTTCTGCAGATTTTGGCATGCTTTATTTCAAACAACAGTAGTAGTTTTGCCTCTGTATTTTGACATAATTAAGACTTGCTTGCACACTGCTGCAATTGACTGTTTGGTTTAAATGCTTAGCAAAAAGTTTATCAAAAGATAAATAGTAAATAAGCCCATGCATCAAGATAAAACAATGAGCCCTATATTGCTGTTCTTGGGTATTCAAAATGGGAACAAGGGCACTTTGCTTACCACAGTGTAGGAAGACAATGTGAATTAATTACTTGTTACTGTTTTCTAGTGCTGTTATTTTAGCTTGTACACGGGTGGTACCTAATCTAGCCAATCAGAAATCTTTGTGCATAAATGGGACTACTCCTCAATCCTTGTCTTGTGAGGTGGTTAATTAGAAATTGCAGTACTGTTGTTGGCAACGGTTTAGACTTACCATAACTTCTCTTATCACCTTGGTGTCTATGGTGATATCAAACTTGTGACCCATGATTGCTTTAATTCAATGTTTGGTTTGAAACAGACATGCTTTGTTCTAGTTCAGGTTAGCTTTCCAGAAATTCAGAACGGAATTATTAGTCTTCCTTCACGTGTGAAAATAGGAAGTGAACAAAGGCATTCTGGTTTCTGAAAGGGTTGAAGAGGTATGGTATGGTGGACACCTTAGTGTTTCTGTAGTGTGTTTTCTCTATACTGTCTAATATCCATAATTATTTTCATTGAGGTATCCTGTAATGGATTTAGAAAAGTCTTTATAGCTAATGGGGCTCTACAAGTGAGACTCCCTATTTTATACTAGGAAGATTTATTCTTATGGAGTGGAATGTGTTTGTGCCTTTGCTAGATTCAATTTGTAACGTCCTTTTTAGTGTCTCCAGGTTGGGTACACAATAGAGATGGGGGAGGGGAAGGATCATGAGAAATCAGATTGTACTTGTGAAACTGATTCTTAGATGCAGGAGCATTTTGAGGGTCC
>NW_010425335.1:3031-40354 GCF_000710305.1 Buceros rhinoceros silvestris
GCTGAAATGCTGGCTTCACCAAATGCTGGAATTTCAAGCAGATGGGACTTCATTTTGAGGGGGGGAAGAATGTGTTAGTGTTACTACGTCTACATCTAGGTAATGACTTCACTGTCAAGCTTTCAAACCTGGAATAGGTCTTGGGTGAAACTATTATTGTTAGCGTAGTCTGCAAACTCAGGACTGAAATAGCACAATGAAACTAAACATTGCCCGCAGATGTTAAACTGCTCCAGTATCCTGTTCCTAGATGGGAGAAGACAAAGATGTAGAAGTTATGTGTATGGTTTGGAAATTATTTTTGATAATGCAGAAAGCCTGTGCTATGGGCCTGTGTTTGGCAGCTCAGGGGGTTCGTGTTGGGTTTCTAGAAGGTTCTTCAAAACCTCTTAAAAAAACCTTCTAATGTCTTAAAAAAAATAGAATGGTTTTCACTTGACTTTATTTCTCTCAGCCCTGCAATCTTATGATCATCTGCTGTCCGACCAGTTGTCTACACTGTATAAATGATAGATGAATCATCAGTTCAGTTGTGGGCCTGTATCAAGGATGGCTAAAATTGTTTGCGATGACAGATAGCATCTTGTATGAAAATTTTTCTTAATGGATGCAGAAAGTGATTGGTTTCTTTCAACTATGAAGGTGATAATCTGTTTCTGTCTTAAGACAACAGTATAGGCTTTTGGTATCCATAAGCATTGAGATTGTCCTGATACTTCTGCCAGTGAACCTTAGAGGATAAGATAGATATTTTCCTGCAGCTGTTTTAAATCTTTTCGATTTTGAAAGTGAAATACATGGATGTGGTTCATCACTTAAAATGTCTCAATTAAATTGCCTCTTAGCCCACCTTCAAACTAGAATCCCCTAATTTGCTATTGGATCCTTCCCTGAGAGGTCTGTGTCACTTGTATGCTGGTGATTGAAAGGTCATAGTGCTTCAGCACAGTGTCTCGCAAGTGTTGGAGTCAGATGATGACTACTGATATATGCAGCATTTTTGTCCGTTCATGTCTCAGTGATGCGAAATAAGAGATGGGTGATGTGGGGGAAGAACAACTCGTCTGTGTGCAAGGCTCATTAGAGGGAAAGTAACCTAGCAGACAATTAGTTTAAAAAAATTACATACTGTGCAAAATGGAATTTAACATTCAGAAGTGTCTGCTAAATAACTGTATTATTTAACAAGCTAATTATGGTTCTTTGCTTCCCAAACATGGCCAATGAACTAATTCGCCTGAGGAGACTGCAGTGTAGTAGCAATAATGAAGATGTTACCACAGCGCCTCGGTACTGCACAGTTGCGGAATACGTTCTTTATCATGCAGTTGCATTTCATCTGTTCCTAAAAACAAATGTTTAACCATGTGATCACAAAAAGAAATTTAAATTTAATGTTGTTCATCCTTCTAGTTGGTAAGCAGGATGTCTTTTTAGCTTGGTACCTTGGGGAGGAAGCTGTAGGATTAGGTCTCATTGCTTTACTACCAAGTGTACCTTTCAGGTTCCCTTTCGTAATCCTTATTTTCCACAGCACAAAACGGATTGAATAACAAGGTGTTCCTACTGCTCTGTAATAGAGGAGCAGGATGGCTTAGAGAATTATGGATCTAAAATCAAGAATTACTGAGGCAAAAATACTGACAGGGCTTCTTGGGTTGAGAGTTCAGGGGGTCATCTTTTAAAGGTGGGGAGTTCCAGAGATGTCAGCTTGAGCTAGCTGCTATTCTAGAAATATGTGAAATAACAAGGTTCCGAGGTGGGTGGATTTTCTGTGCAACAGAAGGGCTCCAAGGGATGCAGAAAGTGTGGTAATAAGACCACAAGGCAATCGGTGAGGTCTTGGGAAACAGGTTCTGCCATGTTTTGTCATTGATCTGTTATGTGGAATCTGCAGTTACTAGTCTTATCCCAGCACTCTGGCTTCTTCCTACTTCAGCTGATACTTCGTACTCATAAAATTTCTGGTTATTTCAGCAGTAGATACACGTTTTAAGTGGTAGTCAAAAGATATGGCTGGCTAAAATGCTGAACTTTCATTGATGTTACTAAAAAATGTTTGACATACGTCCTTTGAAGTGCAGAATTGAATCCAGTTCAAGGTGTGTATTGCCTTATATAGGATACGAGAGAAGTGCAGATGAAAGGACAACGAATGTGAAGATTTGTTTGTGTGTATCCTAAACAGGTACACAGCACAACCCAGTTTAGACTGAGTATCTATCTTAACATTACCTGTCATAGAAGGATGTTGTGGGGTATCTGTGGTGTCTCTATAAAGCTGTAAAATACCAATTTGTTAAAATAGTTTAATATTGGACATAACTATTGCAGTGACTGTTTTTGTGAAGATGAAGTTGATTAACTAATTGACGTACATTCAGATCTTTGATATCTTTCATAAGATGGGACTAAAATCGTGGTCCAGGTTCCTTACAGAAAGCTGCCTAAGATCTGTAAGAATAGTGCTAAATACACACTTAAGCAGAATGCCTCTTGAAAGTGGTTTTAAGGGACAAAAGAAAAGAGATCAGATAGTGTTATGGCAGTTAATTTCCTTTTCCTCACTGGCTCCATGGCTCTGTCTGTATTTAGCTTGCAGGGTTGGCATCCAGGTTAGCTTGGAATGGGCATAAACTGCATGGAGTTACTATGCCTTATTTGTACTTCTGCTGAATTCACTAGAATTTCAGGGTTGTTTCTCTGATTTGCTTTGCTTTGGACATTTGATTTTCTGATGCTTCGTGAGAGGAAAAGGGAGATGTAATTTGGATGTAGTGTGCATCAGGACTTGCCTGAAGGCAGAAAACATCAAGCAGTCAACTTGGCCTGTATGCAGTGAGAATATTGGTTAACTTTGTCAGCCTGAGTGAAAGTTTGCTTGGACTTTAGCCTCCAAACTTTGAGCTGCCTAGTCCAGGTTGGTGGGGGATCACAATTAAAGTCATGATAAATTTCTACAGAGAACACGAACAAAGTTTGAGCTTCTTCCAAATAAGTATGCGTGGAGCTTTGTATATTGGTTTTGTTTCATTTTCCCAGCGAGTTGATAATGTCATGGGATGGTTTATAACTAGCATGATCTGGACACTAAAAAGCCTACTGCTTCAGTATTCAAATAGCTTCAAATTCAATCAATTTGAAAAAGGGATTTTTGGTGTGATCCAGATCTTTCTATCTTGAAGGATGTTAGCCTGACATAGCACTTCAAGGTAAAAGTTGTATGTTGTTGTTTTAGTCTGTTTTGGTTTAAATTAGTTTTTAAGACTGCAGGTATGTGCTGCTGTGTTTTGTTTGGGGGGTTGGTTTGGGTTTTTTTTTGGGTATGGGGAAAATTAGATTGTCAGTATATTAAAGGATACTTTTTCATATTTTTTTTTACTGTATCTAAGCAGAATTTTCATAGTTTTTCATGTTCTACTTCAGTAGCCTGTTCTAGCTTTTCATGTTCTATTCAGTAGCCTGTGGAATTTCTGGTAGTGGGCTTTTGGGAAATAAAGGCACTGAAGGCCAACTTTCTTTCATTTGGCCCTCAAATACCCAGAAAGCGTGGTGCAATAGCAGGCCTTTATGCTAGGGAAGGAAAGACGATCTTAGGGAATGTATACAAAATTTCCCTGTTGACTCATGTGTCAGGTCTGAGGCAGGAAATGAAAACTTGCTTCTGTTACGAATGTAACAGAGTGATCAAACAGTCAAACTGGAAGTTCTGGGTAGCTCTTGAAATGGCTGCTTTGACGGCAACTCATCTCATTCGAGTCTGCAGCATGGAGAAGGCATTGCTTTTAGCTTTCCAGAAGTTCTTTTCTGAGCATCATAATGTCTTTTCTGTCTATGCAGGCATTACTAAATATCTTTTCTCAAGCTTCTGTTTCGAAGAATAAATTATTGCCAAATTGGAGGTTTATTGCCTTGAATTTGTAGCTCCTGCAGGTGCTGCACGACTTACCGTATAATCCTTGCTTAAGGTAAATCAGTTGTTTCCTTTAAAGCACTGGTAAAGACTGAAAGGGTGGTGAGTGGAAAACTAGATTAGAATAAAAATATTGTCCAAATAATAAGTTTTGTAGTTTATTTCCTGTTTAATGCTGCAGATTGTATTTTCTTATTGATGCATCTCTTTGCAGCATTGGAGTCTGTTTTCCTCTTTCACCATGGAACATATACATGAACTGCTATTTGATCTGGTAGATCAGATTAAACCTCAAACTAGCAGTAACATTTCTAGAAATAGCCTCGAGGCAAACATTAAAAGCAGGCATTACCAGTTGAATGGAACTTTGTCCTTAGTTTTTTGGGGGTTTTTGTTTGGTTTTTCTTTTTGCATATGTCTTGTCTTCACTTTCCTAACTGAAATTACTGAGTAATGAATAATGTTACTTCCTGTGTATCTGTTTAGGGAAGAGGAAAAAAAGAAAAACCTTGTTTTCTGACCCCCCCGCCCCTTTTTTTAATTGGGAAAATACTATTTTTGTCCCACCACCTTGTATTTCCATTCCCTAAACGTTACCTGGAAAATAAAGCTTCCTGTTATTTTTAAAAATACTTTGACTTTGCAAGTCCTTTGTCTGAAAGTCATTTGCAGAATCTGCTTCCTGTACACAGGGTAGAAGTAGTGTAGTGGCACTACTGAGTAGCTACAACGTTTAGCTACATATAGCTGAGTAGTTACAACCACATAAACATTTGTTGTCCTAGGTGTACTTGAGGGTGGAAAACAGGATTTGGTGGTGGTGTGGTTGGTGCACTGAGGAGTAGGTGGATGTTTATGTTCTCTGTCTTCTTTGTGTCTCTGGCTTCTGTTACAGAATAGCAAGAGGAGAAGAAAACATTGTCTCTTAGCGTATTCTGAGATCTGAATGTGGCTATACAGCAACAGCAGGTCTTCCACCTGATTTCAGTGCAGTCCTTGAGCACACATCCATAGGAGTTGCTCCAGAGCAGACAAAGTAGCAGTATCTTAACTGGAGTGCAGATCAAAGCTCTGAATGATCCCTATCAGCTGTTTCCATAGCAGAGCGGGAAAGACCTTAGGCTGGCCCCTGCCAGGGAAGGAAGAAGACCTGGTGAGAGGGAGGCATGCTGTTCCGCTTTTCACTTTCCTTCAGATCTGTCTGCAAGTATTGAAAAACTTTAATTTTATGTACAGGTCCTAAAGTCCACTACTTTTTTTTTTTTATGTTTCTTGTCCCTCTGACACTTCTGTTGGAGGTCAAGGAAGTCTGAGGGCTCTGGAGTAAAGATCAGTAGTCCTAATGTTATAGGGTAGATATCTGCCACTCCTCTCATAGGCTTATTTTGTTATCCACTGCTGTTGATATCCAAAATTGGTATGGTGGAGGTTAAAGGAATTAAGTATTTAGGTGTTGTTTCAGGAAAAGTGCATTATCTTTCAAATACAGCCAACATTTATGTGATTGTTCTGCTTGTTTGTTTTTAAGTAGATATATAACTTCTGCCCTTCTTTTTTCTCTCAGCCACTGTGATCTTTCAGTGTTCTTAATGCTGTAACTGTATGAATGTCTTTTTGCTCTTTACAGTTAGCGTGGAAATCTGGAAGTGCAGTGTATTCTTTTAAGTGTGCAGCAATAGTGAATTTGCATTGAGATGTTACCTAATAACTTACATGCAGTTTAGATCTGTAGTACGTATTGAGTTCAGTGTTTTGTATCTTTCAGATGATAAAAAAGATATTGACCATGAAACAGTGGTGGAAGAGCAGATCATTGGAGAGAATTCTCCTCCAGATTACTCAGAGTACATGACAGGGAAGAAACTTCCTCCTGGTGGAATACCTGGCATTGACCTCTCAGACCCCAAACAACTGGCTGAATTTGCTAGGTAAGTTGGAAGAAAGGATTTTTAAACTGCTTTTTTTTTTTCCTTTTCACTGGTTTAATTATAGAATTGTTAGGCAAAATAAATGGCAGATTTAGTGTGCCTTGTTGTTCTGTGTAATCATCTTCTGAAACAAGGGCCTTAATTCAGACCAGAGCAGCTGATACTGTGTTCGAATAACTGAGTTTTATACTCAGCACTGATTTCTTCAGTGACTTCTGGTCTTTAGTTCTTATTGGGTAAGACAGGACCTAAATACATGGTAGACTGCATCTTTTACATGACAGGAGGTATCTTTAATGTTGAGTAGTCTCAGATTGATTCTTCAGTTACAAAGGATCAGGTAAGTTAAATGTCACATTCAATTTGTTCCATACTCAAAAGCTAGACTACAATATTTAGTTTGTAAAGCCACTTACTGTTCTTTTTCACCTGCTTCTTATTTCTGAAGCTCTAGATCTTAAAATTTCTTGTTAATGAAATCATGTGTCATGCACTTTGAAGTGCCGCTGGTAATTGCAATTCACAATTGGTAACTACCGCTTGGATTTTCCTCTAATGAATCAGAATTGTCACTCATTTGCATATCAATACATTGACCTGACTTACAAGGTGACTTTTACTTTCAAATAGAGGTGAAGTGACTGAAGCTGCGAGCTGCTGGGAAGTACCCAGAGTATCACTAAGTGTCACGGGTGTGTGTGTTTTGTTTTGTTTTTCCGCACTCTCTCTGCAGAGCCCCTGGCTCTGGTATAGAGTGTTAAGGGCAGCTGGTGGCCGCCAGACAGCAACCGTGAGGTCACCAGGGAAGTCTGCTTTGGCACCAGGAAGCAGTGAGAGTAGGGTTGCCTTTGCAGCATTTACTTAGTCCTCTCCTTTGTGTGTGTGTGCTTGTAATTACCAAAGACACAGTGTGTGGACAGTGTTAATGCTGCTGTCTCCAAATATCTGAGCACAACTGTTAGCTTCCTGCAGCTGCCAGAATCAGTTTTTCCCATGCTGAAAGCAAGATGTACGTATGAAGCTACACTTACTTTCATTTTGTTACCAGTTGGCTATTCTTTTAGAGCTCAGGCGCACAATTCTGATACTTAGAGCATGTGGATGATCAGATGTTGTTACTCTTACTTCCTGGGTCAGGTAGTAGAGGGAGAAGTCTGGTGGAAGGTGTCCCTGCCTGTGGCAGGGGTGGCTGGAACTACATGATCTCTAAGGTCCCTTCCAACCCAAACTATTCTATGATTCTCTGTTTGCTTGTTTTTTATTTTTTGTTCGTTTGTTGTTACCACAAGGGGTTTTCAGCTGATTACTAGCTGGCAGAAACTGTTGAGACAAGTTCTGGTTTGGCTTCTTGGATAGGCACATCTTGGTGTCCAGTGTGTGCATCTAATCTTTGACCTCTTTGACCTTGATGCTTTTTACAGGCTTATTCTGTTACTCTTCAGTGTGCTGGCAATCCTCTGGCACAGACACAGCCTCATTCCACAATTACTTTCAGTAAATTCGTTGAAGTGTGGATGTTGAAGGCTCCTGGAGGGATAGTTTTGGAGGGCTTGCTCCCTATTTCAGGCTATCTGGTCTGGAAGTGTATAAAAACACATCACGAAAAACTGAGAACAGGTTTTTATCTGATGTGGTGGGTGGTTCTAGCTATTGATACTGTTGTTACTTGTTTTACTGTTGTTGATCAAAATGATTGTGTTTTCCTCCGAGACCTGCTGAAAAGTTAATACATTTTTTTGTGGAAGCAAATGTTTAAGTGATATTCCGAGTGTACATAGTGTTCTAATTCGAAAATGTTACTTAAACATTTCTACTCGTTGTGGCCTTAGAATGGTACTCTTGGTTGTTTTAAAACATGTTGAAACCTTTGGTTCTATTAAACATTGAAGTACTAAATAGCTGTCTTTTGTTAGGAAGTTCAAATAGTTTCTCTTAGGGTATTCTCCATGCAAATGCTGAGTGTTTTTCTCCAGGTTGGTTTGAATACTTGAAATGGTTGCCAGGATGTGAGCTTCATGAAATGACCAAATTGCTTCTATAACATCTCTCTCATGTTTCTTAATATACTGTATCTTTGGGTTTTAGTTAGTTTTCGGTTGAGAAGAGTGGCAGCTGTCAGTAATTTAAAATGACAACTTTTTTTAATTCATGGCAGGATGTTCTAAGAAGTTCTAGAGCTAGAAATTGTAGCAAATGATGGAAAGATTGAGGTCTGTGTATACAGTCTCTTCTGTTAATATGTATCTGTACGGCAGATAAAAGAGAATCAACTTCAGTTGTAGGAAAACGTTGTGGTAAAGTAAGCAGCTTGGGGAGACATCACCTTTAGTAATATTCCCAAGTTACTCAAAACCTGTGAAGGATTGTTCTGCTAGCTTAATTGTAGCTACGTGAAAATTTGAACCATAACCTTTTTTAAGAAAGGTTTATTTTGTTTCTTGTTCAGATTGTTCTCTCTGAAACTTCACTCTCACCATAAAAAAAAAAAAAACCAAACCAAAAAAAAACCCAACAACAACAAAAAAGCTCCCCAAAAAACCATGTTAGTTGTATGTTAGATTTTAAATGGTTGTGTATAAGGCTGAAGAATACGGGTATATTAGAATTTTAATATTGCTTGTTAAGGTGTTGGTCTTCTTGCAGTGACGCATGTTGAAGAGACTCCTTTTAGCTAATAACAATTCAAGCAGTCATATCTACAAACGTATTTTTATACTAATAAATTGTCTTGTTGATCTAGATTGTTGCATGCCATATCAGTGATAGAAAGAACTGGGTTTGGAGGTCCTAGGAATAGGGCAGTTAATGTGAAAATAATGTGTTTATTTAGTGTAAAGTTCCCTCTGATAGTTGCGAGCATCACTGGTTGCTTTACAGTTGAGAATTTTGAAATTCTTGGTACCTGTGTTATGAAAACTTGGAGCAGCACAGGAAGTTGAAACTTACTTTTGAATTTACTAAGTAGCTTCACATGCTGTAAGTAAGATTTTGAATAATAAATTTGTATTTTTGACTTTAATAGATAATTGTGCACAGTCTACATATAAGGAAGAATAAACTGGCTAGTAAAATTGTATGTGTATTTTGTGCAGTCGAGAGCAAGTTATTTTGGGTTGCTTTCTTGTTTTCTTCAAGGTAGTTGGAAAAATCTCACTGTACATTTGTAGAAATCAGCTACTCAAAACCAGGCTAGGTGAGTTGCTTATAACCATGCAGCTTATTTTGATTAAAGATAAATTGACTGAAATGTGCATCAATTCTTGGAAACAAAATTCTGAGTTTAAGTTTAAACAGGCAGAGCTTGAGTTCTTGTGGCAACAGCTTTCAGGCAAGGTTCTGGAGTTCTGATCATGGTCTGGTTAGTGAGAGGTAAGGCAGGGGTGAACTTGATGCTTGAAGTCCTCTGTAGCTCTGCAGCCCTTAAAAATAATTAAAGAAAAGAATTAAAAAACCCCACCAAACTAGTAATTCAGCATCTACAATGGGCACCACTGCTACTCAGCAGCTAGGTGGCACTAGTGGAGTGAGAGCTGTCTCTTGTGATACAATTGTCTTTCACTGCCTTTTTTTTTTTTTAGTGAATTTGTCATTGAGTCACATAGTAGGAATCCGGATCCTTGAACTGGAACTCTTACACCTTGAAAAGCTGTACATTACATTCTAAACCTATTGAAAACACTGAATAAACATGCTGTAGCAAAACATTAAGATGTGTTCAGTAATGCATAGACAAATGACCATGAATTATGCCTTTGTTGGGCAATTTATCACCTTCTACAAATTATTTCATTCTCCTGGACTTATGCATTTTCTCTAGTATGCTCTAAAAATGCAATAAAGAAAGAAAAAAAGATGTGGCTTTCTCCTAGGTAGTCATATCAGAATATGAAATGTTAGTTTTGAATGATCTGCTCAAAGAAATAAAACCTAATAAATGACCCTGTTCCCATTGGATACCTTTGGGATGCTGGAAATCCTTTCAGGTGAAATAGATGTTTCATCCAAATTGATGTTCCATAAATTGATTACAAGTCATTCTGTAGTTTTCTGCAAAGTCCTATCTACTTGGTAATAAAAGTTTGGGGAAGTTACAGACATATTTCTAGCTGGTGCATGTGGCAAATTCCCTCAACCAAAGCCACTGAAAAGGGTATCCCTGATTGCCCTCTCCCTCCCTGTTACCCTCCAGACAGATGCATGGCTGAACTGGCTAAAGGCAGCAGAATAGAGACATCAGTAAAACTAAGAAATAAGAGGGGGATATGCTACAGCTGGGAAAGGGGCACAGTAAATAAGTCCTAGCAGTAAAAACTTCATGGCTTTGTCTTCTGCTCTGCTCAGTACCTTCTCTGAAGGACAGCTGATGTGAGGACTGCCCTTCCTTTCTATCCACTTTCCAAAACCTACGGAAAACAAAGGAGAGGAAACTGCGTTAGAGTTTGAAATTGGACACCCTTCTTAGAAGTGACAAAGCATTGTGGTCACCTAGATTTATGACCTAAGCCTCTTTATAAGGTATACGCTTTTGTATTGGTTTTGTTCTTGTTATAGAGAGGCTTAAAGGGCAGTAAACTACAATTGCTTTACCCAAAGTGTTCTAAGGGAGGGGAAATACCTTGCACTATACCACACTGCAGAGGTCACTCTTTCTGTTCACACATATGATATTCTTCATAACTGGAGCAAAACTAGTAGGGTTTTTTTGACAGAATCTTGGAGAGAAAGAGAACAACAACTTTTTATGACATTTTCCTATCTAATTGTGACCGAAGCATGGTAAAATGTGAGCTGTGGGCTCTCTGGTTGCAGCCAGATCCCTAGGACACATCTTGCTGCTTCCCTTTTGTCTATTTTTCCAAAAGCCAGTCTAGCCAGTTTCAGGTGTTCTTCAGCACAAATGAATTCTTGTAGCAGTATAGGGCCATGATGCTCATGTTATTTCTGCCTCATTGGGCAGTACAAGGGGAATGGCAGAGTGAGGGAACGGATCAGAAGAGGCAATGCTGATAGAGAATAATTTTCTCCTACCTATTCTCAAAGATGAGGTCATCAGCACAAGTGAACATCACTGGTGTTCATTAGAGACCTTTAGGATGAGTCAAAGAAGTTGCCCAAGGGAGAGTTTATGTTAGATTTATGTGTAGAGGGAGAAGGAAGGACGTGAGATCATGGAATTTTAACAGACGGAAAAAAGGGAGATGATGAAACAAGGGGGCAATTTCATACTGGTATTTGTTTTTTTGATTTAGGATTTCCTTTATTCCTAGCCTTAACACTGTTGTTGTGGCTAATTTTTAAAATCAGATCTATTTACAAGACAACAGATTGTTGAGACTGACAGAGGTTTGGGGTGGGGATTGCTTCTGTCAGTATATACTGTTCTTTCAGTATAGCTGGGTACATGAAAGGGTGTAGTTAGCTCTGACTTTCTGATGCTGCACACTGACAGAGTTGCTTGCTTTATTTTGAACGAGTGGTTTAATACCTGTGATTTCACTCAAATCTTCTTTATTTATGGATGAGAGAGTGCTTTATGAGCTCATTCTGCAAAGCTCGTAAAGCTCTGGTGGCTTTCACACCTTCCTGCTCCCTCTGCTGTCCCCCATTCCCTCCCTCCACCCCAATACAGGTTAACAGATTTAGCTGTTAATCGCCATGTCCCAGTGCCTTGATCCAAATGGTGCACTTGCTAGTCTTTTGTGGTAACTAGTCTGTTGTTCCTGCTGCTAGGCATGGCCCATATCAACTCACTGCAGAAATGAAAATTCTGGTCCTACCAAATAAATTGACTTTCTGCAAAGGCAGCTGTTTCAGAAGTTCTGCCCAGGTATTAATGTGTCTAGTTGTTTTAAATAGTGATATGTGTTAGAGTTCTGTTTTTGATTAATGTTTCAAGCTAAGAAAACTTGGGCAGAGCTGACAGAGCTGCTGTACTAGTTGGGAGCCAAAAGTCTGACCACCAGCAAGAGCTACCTCCAGCAGTGTAGTTTAAGCCCAGATTCTAGTTTGATCTCTTTTTGCAGAAAATTGAAGTAAGACCAAAATATTTTTTCTAATATATTTGAATATGTAAGTCTTTAAATTCTTCTTGGAGTGATTGCCTGTATGGATTCCACAGCCTTGTAAGCAAGATGATTTTTGACCAAATGATCTGTCATAACTGTGCCTGTGGTATACGTGCCCTCATGCCTTTAAACCAACTGTACGAAGGGCCCATCAGTTGCTTGCTGCCTGTAGCACTGAAATATAAGGGACACTGTTTGCAGCCTCTTCCTGTTGAGGTGTCTGTTTCTCTTTTGTTGAATAGCTTGGTGGTTTGTTGAACCCTGTGCTTATACACAGTCTTGTTCCACATTTTAAGCTTAAGTTGGCAACTTCACTTACTTGCAGGAGGAATGAAAATATTTAAAATCTACTGCTTTATTAACTAAACTTTAATGGCATATTGTGGTCAATAGGGATGGAATGTTTTTACGTTCAAATATACTGCTGGGCTGATAACCCTCACTTAAGAAATAAAGCTTGAAAATTAAAAACTCAGCTTATTCCAGAATGGGTGCTCATAAAGTTATGTGCCAGCTCGGACACTGAACTGAAAAATGTAAGGCATGTGGTGAAGCTCCAGTCTGTCCCATGTCTGACCATCCAGTTCAGCTGCTATTGGTTCCTGAAGCTTCCATACTACACGGACCAATTACACTGTTGCAGCAGAGGCAAGACACCAGAGCTAGGAATAGGATTTAACCAGATGATCGGTGGGATCTTATGCCAAGTGTAAAGAATGCAGGTGTTGCCCACTAAATCTATTTATCACACCTCTTGTTAGTGATTCCTTTTCTGTCTAATCTCTCCCTTTATAGGTGGTCACTTAAGAATTCAGCCAGTAGTGTTTTTACTCACTCTGATGTCACAACACAGATATTTGGCCTATGAGGTTTTTTTTGCTTTTTTTGAGCGGGGGCTGGGCAAAATGAATCTGCCAACAATTAACAAGTTGATAGAGTTAGAAGCGAAGGTGCTGTTTTTGGTACCAGCTTTGTCCCCTAAGGGTGTGTGTTCTCTAATGACATTAAACCAAGAAAAAGTTATCCTGAAGATTAAGATAATAAAGAGGCTTTTCTATAGGAACAGATACAGTTTGCTGTGTTCAGGCAGCTTCTGTCCTTAAACTGCGTAAATGTTTAGGGATGGTGCCAGAAGAGGTTTGTCAACACAGATACCTCACACCTGTCTTCTGGGAGCTGTTAGTGTCTGTGAATGAGGGAATTGTTGGGTAAGATACTCTCCAGCTTCCATATTTTTGCCACATCTGGTTTTTTAACCCTGCAGGAGGTTGCGGTGTTCTTCAGTTAGCACTGTACATACTCAGCGTAGTCTGGAGGTGCTGAGCCAGCAGGAGATTCCTAAGTGTCCATTTAGAGAGGAGAACAAATTCAGCCTCTAAGTCCTTGGGTTTTAATGTTGTGTCTGTGAAGTGGCTAACTGCCAAGAGCTTTAGTCTATATGTGTTCACTTGAACTGTGTGACATCTGCAATACTTGGAGGATTCAGAGGGACAAGTGATAGCCTGCAGAGCCAAAGGAGACTTCTCCATCACATATGGCTCCACTGGCTGTTTCAAGAAGATTTTCCTGGATCCAGTCTTCAGGATTTCTCAGGGGGAGGTTTTTCCTCTCTTCTTGCTTAATTCAGCCTCACAAGGCCTTCCATCGCTGTCCTCTCTAACCCGTCCACGTGAAGGAGGCGGGTAAAACAGCCGATTTCAGCCATATGCATAGGAATGTGCAGTAACAAAGAAGACTGGACCCCGCCTGCAAAGAAACAATTGCTTATGTGGTTAAAATCGGAGGGATTTTAGCTTATTTTCCCTACGGCTCTTGGGCAATTGTTTTGAACATTTAGAGGATGCTGTTTAGCCAGTCAGATCAGTGTTTAAAAATGCATGTAAAAAAATTCATGTATGCACTACTTGGAAATTTCTTTCCCCAAGCTTGATCTTCCATATCTGTTTCCGGCAACTGAATTCGTGGGGATTAAAACTATCTTGGATAGCAACAGACTCCTCTCATTAATGTTGAGAACAGTGATTCTGGTAATTATGACCCTTCTGTTAAATTCAAGCCACTCATCTCTGTTTAATTGAGACTGGAGAGTACACCAGAAATCCTTTTGTTTAACTTACAGATATGTAGCTACCTTGTCATAGGGACATGCATATGACATATCTTGTATTGTATTACCAGGAAAAGTCATTCAGGAACTCGTATAAACAGACCAGCTCCCCTGCTACAGCAAGGTTTTGGAATGTGCCACATCTCCTTACCTCAGTGAGCCTCCAGCTGTATGAGGTGCATTTATTAACACCTATCTACCTCCACCTCAAGCTGGAGAGAAGCCGTTTCTTCATGATATTTTTTTCTTTTTTTAAGACAACACTACAGGTTTGAGAAATAAAGATAAGTGAAAGTGTAGTGCACTTCCCTGGAATAGTGTTCATACAGCTGGCTCTTCCCTGACATTCAGACAGGTGGTCATTACAACAGGACTCTTACAGCATTGTTTTCTACAGAGAGTCTTACTGTATTTGAAACACCTAACATATGCAGGCAATAGTTTGCTGGGCTCCTTATGTAGGAGAGACTAATGGCACCTGTAAAGTAGTGGTGAAGATCTCTATCAGTGATTGAGAGTAAATAGATTGTCAATTGCCAAGTGTAGAATCCATGTGTACAGTATCTTCATGTAAGAATAATTGTGGTTTCTGTGATTATAATGGATGTCTCATTGTCCGTGTAGATTCCACATCTTGCTTGCCTTCCTTGGTTTTTATTTCTTCTTCTGAAGACTTGTGTAGTGAATACTGAAGAATGGTTGAGGCTATTCTCTCTTTCATTCCTAGTGCAGAGACGGAGAGGAGGTGAAGATAAATGGGTACTGGGCAAACAAAAATGGAGATCTCAAAACCTCCTAACATACAGTATCAGTAATGTATGTATCAAACATATAGTATTAGTAAGGTATAAAACCTCCTTATAATTAGTATCAGAAAAAACATCTCTATTTCCACATATTCAGAGGACTATGAAGATAGTATTAAATGCTGTAGTCTGTATTTGAGAGATCCTTCTGGAAAAATTGAACTTTCCAAATGCGAAATTATTCTGTTAATATTATTATTGAAGGTTTTGAAAATATAAAACTGAGTACTGCTGATGCACGTAATACTATTGAATAGATGTGCACACTATATGGGCAGTTATGGGAGAAGAGTTGTCTTACTAATGTTTTTCTACTAATGTGTTTGGGTTTTTTTTGTCTTTAAGAATGAAACCAAGAAAAATTAAAGAAGATGATGCTCCACGAACGATAGCTTGTCCTCACAAAGTAAGTGAAGCACTCAGCTTCTGAGTAGGTAGTAATTTGTAGACCAGAATTTTGTATTGATTGTTTTCTCTTGAGAATAAATATATAAAATATCTTACTGTTAATAGACTACACTCAGTTAACTGTGTTTTAGTTGTTATTCTTTAGAGGCTTCCTTAAAAGTCTTTCATTGAATAATATATTATTCCCATTCCTTGTCTTAAGGTTAGTGCATCCCTAATCCTCTGGTAACCATGATGCACAGTCCCTAACATGCTGGTTTTACTGTTGTGATTTCCTGCCACACAAGAATACATACTTGAAAGACTGTTCTGAAAGCTGTTCAAAGTACGTTCCTAAGATCTATATATACTCTGCTTGGAAACTATGACAGATTTGGAGTCTAGATCAGGAATCAGCAATTGATGGTGCAGATGCCAAAGTCAGCATTATTGAAAGACTTCGAATTACATTCCACAGAGCTGGAAGGTGCGTCATCTTGAAAGAGAGAGAGGCATCTTGGAGATACAATTCTGACTCACTGGGAGCAGGGATGCCTCTGTCTTGAATAAATGTTGCCAGTCACATAGATTGGTAGCATCCAGCTTTACTGCATTATCCAGCTTTTGTAGAGCTTGCGTTAGCTGACTTTGTAATGAAAAAAGATAAATACAATCTTGCTGACTTCTGGTCTAGATAAGTGTGAGCCTAAGCAAATAATCAGGGCAGATAGCAAATGGTACACATTAGAAAGCATGAATAGAAGGCTTCTTTCTGACAGCCATAGTCTAAGGAATTTGCTGGATTCCTCTTTGTGCTTATATTGATTTCCAATTCTGCACATTCTACAAGGATCATGTTTTTATTGTAGTACAGTATGTGGAGATACAGGAACAGCTACTCCTTACAATGCTGAGGAATGCTGCCTTCATTTCTTTGATTTACTTTTTCATAGCCTCAACTTCATCTGAACGGGGGGGGGAAAAAAAGAATATTCTTTCCTTCCATTTTCTCTCTTCTAGTGTTTCTAGACTTTTTGCATTTATGACTTCAGTTTAAAAATGAAAAATACTATAGAAGATGGAACTGCTCCTCTCAAAGGCAAGCCGGGTCTTTGAAATAAATGCAAAAAGTTGATGGTATGTTTATTTTGGTGCTGCTTTGCCCCACTCAGTTCTGTTACATGCAATGAATGGTGGCACAACACTTCATAAATTAGACAAATTCTAGTGCCTGAAGAGAGAACTCTTCCTAACAGTGGCATTTCCCCCTTTCTTAAGAAATAAGGCGTATTTAAATATGGTTTAGTTTTGAGAGAGAAGGAAAAAAAATTTCTGAAGAGGAAGCCTGCAGAATTTAAGATTAGCAATTTAATGTTCCTTTAGGTTCTGTCATAAAATTTTATGCCTCATAACACAGTGAAGTTGGTAGACTAGTTTTACGTAAGTTGAAACAGCATCACTTGGAGTACAATACCATTTACATCGTTAATTGGATTTTGTGAGGGATTGTGAACCTTGTGGAAGACATTTATAAAACATATGACAGATGTCTGTTGTTGGGCACCAAACAGTGAAAAAAAGGCGTAGCGAGGTTAGGTAAAGAGAGCCTCTGGTCACTGCTGGCTTAAGTGCACTCTGGAATCAAAAGTAGTATTCCTGTGTCACTGCAGCATGGACCCCGGCTTAAGATTTCTGATGCTGTACCTGAGTTAATGTATGTTTTGCTTTTAGGCTGAGCTGGCACTTACTCAGAGATTCTGCTACCTTAATCAGTTGCCCAGTATCACGTTGTAGGTAGCAGTGGCAGTCTGTTTATATCTCAGCATGGTAGCAATCATGGTACCTGCTGCTGCAGGTTTGGAGAATGTAGTTTCTGTAAGCTGTTACACGCTGGAAACCCTCTTGGTCCATTTCTCCTCAGGAATGAGGACAGAGAAGGAAGAGGACGCAGTATTAGGAGATGGAGTGAAGTACATACAAATTAGTACTAGAGAATAATCTGTGGTTTATTAAATACTATATCATATATTATAGTACTGTAGTACTCAATGTAGCAACTGAAGAATATACCATAGGTATCCATGAGCTATTGTTCTGTCGTTTTTTTTTTTTTTCCTGTGAAACTGTAAGTGCTTTTGTTTGTTTTTTTTTCATTTGCTTCTATCAGAGCTGCATCTTCTCCATGAGGCTGTCCTATTACTCATTTGACTGCACTTGCGTCATAATACTGAGGAGAGGGTTTGGGGTCTTTTTGTTTGGGATTGTGTGGGTTCGTGGGTTTGGGGGTTTTTTTGCTATGTCAGCTTTTAAAATGATTAGTTCTCTTGGTTCTGCTTTTTTTTTTTTAAATAAATGTGAGGAGTCTTCTTTTCAGAGCCAATTTTTAAAACAGTGTTCAGAGTATAAAAGCATATTAAATGCTTATACTGTAGTAGATAAAATCTTCTTTATCAGAACTAGTTTATCTACTAATTGAGTTTCACTGTTCTTTTTAAGGGCTGCACAAAGATGTTCAGGGACAACTCTGCCATGAGGAAGCATCTGCACACTCACGGCCCTCGAGTACACGTATGTGCAGAATGTGGCAAGGCCTTTGTGGAGAGCTCGAAACTAAAGCGACATCAGCTAGTTCATACCGGAGAGAAACCCTTTCAGGTATTGTTAACCTCCAGATATAAGTACCAGCGTTTATTGGGTGAACACCTGTAGACTGTAACTGCAATCTAATTTCCGTATGACTTTGGGATGCACTGAATGATTGCTTTAAAAATGGGAAGGCCACTTCACCTCATGAGGCTAGAATTTAACTATTTCCATGGGCTTTTGTTAGAAGTTAGCAAGTTGTATGTACTTGGGAGATACCTTCCAAAATGTGATGTAAAGTTACCCGCTTGAAAAATGGTGTCTGCAGTTAGTGCTGAAGGAGGACAATGTCTCTTTCTCCTCATCTTCTTTCCAACTTAGCACTTGCAGAAGCTGAGACTCAGGGCTGTTTGCTCAGTTGAGTTGTGATAACAAATTTTCAGTAGTGGGTATTGATCAGTTTTCAGCAAAATTACAGTAGTCACTGAATCTTTCCATGCATGTGAAGTCATGTGAACTTTTTCACGGGTATTCATAGTCTTGAGCATAGTTCTGTCCTCCAGTACACATTTCAGATAGGTCGGTTTCTTGTTGGTGGGATGTTTTGGGGTTTTTTTTAATAAATTATTTCAGAAACTTGATTTGCAGCCCTCAGGCATTCACTTGGATGTGTGTGCTGGATCTGCTGTTTGGTAAATGCAAGTATTTACTGCTAAAGATGCTGCCCTTTGTACTCCAAGGACATCTTAAAAGTAAAGCTGGTAAAATGAGCAAATCTTTGTGAATTATCACTGAGGGGGGGAAATTCTGATGTGAAGCATTGTTTCTGTTTTCCAGTACAGCATGGCAAAATACTGTTTCAGGTGCAGAGGTGTTTTGAATCAAAGCATTTGCTTGCAAAGCTCAAAATTATACCCGTCTTTGAAAATAGGTACTCTGGTACCTAATATGCTACTGTGGTAAAAAAATACCCTTAAGTATTCATTCTGTTTTAATGCAATTTATAAGTGCTGCCCAGGGATTCACCTATAATAATTTTTGGTAATGAGCTTCGTGTTTGTGCAGTCTGGTGACTTGAAGAGGAGTGTTCTAGTCAGTGACTGATACAAGTACTACTTTGTTAGCTGATGGAGTATGTCTCTTCCTTTCAACAGTGTACGTTTGAAGGATGTGGAAAGCGTTTTTCACTGGACTTCAATTTACGCACACATGTGCGAATTCACACTGGCGACAGGCCCTACGTTTGCCCATTTGACGGCTGCAATAAGAAGTTTGCGCAATCAACTAACCTGAAATCTCACATCTTAACACATGCTAAGGCCAAAAACAACCAGTGAAAGTTGGAGGAGAAAGTTCTTGAACTCAAAGCATCTTACAGGAGAATGAATTGGAAATAAATACGCCTCCCCTTTGTATATTGTTTCTAGGAAAGAATTTTAAAAAAAGAACCCTACAAACTTAAAGGACGTGTTTTGATAAGTAGTAAATAAAAGGCAAAAAAACCCCCACAAAAAAACCAAGGTGACATTGCTAAGATGCCCTACCTTGCTCTGTTATCCCGTTTCAAGAACACGGTGTTTTGTAAAGAGTGGCCCCAACTGCAGGGGCCAGTTCATGAACTTGCATCAAAAAAGACAATTCTTTATACAACAGTGCTAAAATTGGACTTCTTTTCACGTTCTTATAAATATGAAGCTCACCTGTTGCTTACAATTTTTTTAATTTTGTATTTTCCAAGTGTGCATATTGTACACTTTTCGGGGATACGCGTAGTAATGCTATGTGTGATTTCTCTGGAGGTTGATAACTTTGCTTGCGGTAGATTTTCTTTAAAAGAATGGGCAGTTACATGCATACTTCAAAAGTATTTTCCTGTAAAGAAAAGAAGTTATATAGGTTTTGTTTGCTATCTTAATTTTGGTTGTATTCTTTGATGTTAACACATTTTGTATAATTGTATCGTATAGCTGTAATGAAATCGTAGTATCAAATATTAGATGTGATTTAATAGTGTTAATCAATTTAAACCCATTTTAGTCACTTTTTTTGGAGAAATACTGCCAGATGCTGATGTTCAGTGTAATTTCTTTGCCTGTTCAGTTATGGAAAGTGGTGCTCAGTTGTAGAATGTATTGTACAGGCACTGACCTTTTATTAACACCTGATAATATGTACATCCCATGTAATAGAAAGGGCAACAATAAAACAGCGGTCCTAAAGAAAGAGTATGGCAGAAAATGATCTGTAAGCACAGTCGATTTTCTTCTGTTGTCCAGAGCAGTCCTAGTTCCTCTTGACCTCCCAGAAATTGGAAGCTAAATAAAATCAAGTTTCCTTTACTTTGCATTTAGTTACGATGATTTGTGATGAACTGGCGTAATGCCACAGCAGGTGGAATACCTGTACAGAACTGCTGCCTCTAATTCTGTTTTGAGTGACCGAGACTTCCATTAACTAGAACGGTGGATTTGGAGACTCGGCAGCGTAGTGGGGAGTTCTCAGTGTGCCTGGACAGCAACTAGGTAAAACAGAACAGTAAATAATGAAATGGGCACTTCTGTTTAGCCAAGGTGAGGAAGGTCGGAGGTTTAAATGCAGTAACAATACAGAATGGGAGAACGGTAGGGTTTGAGAGGGCATATCAGGAAAAAAGGGAAATTGTCTTTTTCTTTTGACTCACTTGTTGAGTGTCACAATGAAAATTCTTGGAACCTCGTTGCACACCTTTTACTTCAAAGCAGGAACTTGGAGTTCTTTGAGAATGTGGTGGAGTTTTGATGGTCTAACTAAAAGTGGTTACTACTCATTCATTCAAGTGTTCAAAGTAAGAAATTTGCATATACTATAGTAAAATGTGGCAGATTAATAAACAAAAGAACATGCATAGAAATGCAGAATGACTATTTTTAGAGGCCTGTGACATTTTAATACAGTAAAAACTATTGTTAATCTTTTTTCTGAATTCTGTTCTTAGAAGGTTCATCAAATTTTTTGTTCCTAATACTGTAAAACTTACTTTTAGAGTTCAGTTTTGGTGGTAGTGGAAAAATCATGGGTAATAACGAAACTGCACTTAAAACCAAGGGAATTTTCATCTGTACGTAAGTCAGTCTGAACACAGCAGCTCTAATCTGAGGTTATTAGGGGCAGAAAGACAGATGGAGCATTTAATTGTAAAGTATGTATTAGATTTTTGGCAGTATTTTTTTTATATATATAAGCAGTTCTTTGAACAGGACAATATATTGAATCTTGTACAGTTATAGTTAAATTAAATTCTGTATACAGTTAAATTAGTGTCTATTCTTTTTGGAAGGAAATAAAATCAGTTCAGTCTAGTTCTAACTGACCTTACATTTTTTCTTAAACATTATATATGATGGTGTTGGGCTTGCACAGAGGTTTGCCTTTCTGTGTCATAAAGTGGTACCCATTTTGGTGAATTGCCAAGTAAAGAGATTCCTTGATGGTGTCAGTACTTCATCCTTGAACATGCATTTGATACTAAATTATTTATATTAAATACTGATTTGAGCATTAACTGGGAACTGCAACTTGTGCTGTCCCTGGTTATATTGCATCTGATTATGGAGAGAAATATGAGAAATTTTCATCTAGGCCTCAAATAGTTGCATTCAGTACACCCTGAGCATAAGTAGCAGCACTTAGTAGCATGAAAGATCTTGTCACTAGTTCATTCTACGTTGGGTATAAATAAATAATTGCATTGAGCAGCTGCTGTAAGTTATTTAAGGTTTTAAAGTATAATTAGCACATCTTGTTCTTGAAATGTCATGCGTAGTTGATTCCAGAGTTCTCCTTACAGCTTTTCAGTGGAGAAATTACAGGCTTTGCTAATAGCAGCTGAGTTGACTTTGAAACCGCCGTTGTCAGCCTGCTATCTTCCTGCGTTAGACCACCAGTTTGTGAGCAAGTTCAGGTAAGGGGAGGAGAGTTGGAGGGATGGGGAAGTACAGCCAGTGGTTTTAAAGCTGGCAGAAGCTCTAAGTGCTCCCTCACCATGCCTGTTCTACTGCTCATTTGATCATACATTTCATACTACCTTACCTGGTTATCCTGTTGAAATGGAATGAGACAAACTCTCTAGCGTGTACCTTTTGGCTCAAACGTTTCATTTCTTAAACCGTAGAACTCCCCATAGACTTTTCTAGCTGTGTCTATTGGTAGTCTGCCTGCTTTAAGTATGAGACAAACTGAACTTAAATACCTACCACTTCTGGAGATTATCTTGAGAAGGTTGTGGGTTGAACACAGGCACAGATCAGAAATGCTAAAGGAATGAATTCTTCGTGAAGTGGAATGACAGGATTTCAGCTGAAGTTGCGCTTGATTTTAGTTACCTCCTTTTCCAAGAGGCTTGCTGTTGAATTGAGGTAGTCCGATGTGACAGTCCTCCCCCCGCAGTGGCCACAAATAGTCCATCAACAGAGCCAAATACTAAACGCGTTCTAACGACATAGCTTGTCAGCAGAAAGGTAGTTTTTAAAGGCAGTCAGAGATCCTTTCCTGCTTGCACAGTAAGTAAAAAGCCATAATTAACAAATGGCAAAATGATTGAGGCTTTAAGACATTCAAAGGAAACTTAGCTGTTTGAAGTGCCAGATGAAGAGTAACAGCAGTGGCAATAAAAGGTGGTTTTGCTTGGTCATCACCTGCCTTAAGGTGCTCACAGGATATTTTATCACTTTGTTCCATGGAAAAACATGCCGATCAGTCTTTCTGCTCAGTTAAGACAAAGAAATACAAGGACAGTATGTGCTCAGTAGCATTCTTCAGAACATGGTTGCTTAATGCCTTGAAGAAATGGAGAAAAATTGGTATTTTTTTGCCAGGGCTGCTAGACAAACCAGTCTAGGAAGTCTGGACAGTTGAGTGGTAGCAGTTACTGGTGTTGATCCAGTTGTTCCATGATGATGGCACTTTGGAATAAAAGGTTGTGCAGCACCTTTTTTAAGTCTGTGTTCCAGGGGCTTGAGGAGGGAAGTAAGCAATGCTTGTGTCAGCGTGAATCTCAGCTTCTCAGGAGTAGCACTAATGTTCCTGTATTGACTACAGCTATGGAGAAATCAAAGGTCCTCCAAAAGCTCCAGAACATAGGGTGAATTTCAAAACTGGATGTTGGGTCTAAATTTTGCAGGTAGGAATAAGAATGAAATTTGGACTTGGGACAGGTACGGTTATTCATAGCTGTGTAAAAGGAGTAGTTAAAAAAGTATCACCTGCCTTAAAGTATCAAGAGCAAAAAGGTTTCTTCTATCAGCCTGATCTGGCAGGCCCAGGGCAAAAGAATGGGAGTGTGACATGAGGAAGGGTGTTTGAGATACTGCTGTAGAACACAAGCAGGAACATCGGTACTGTCATCTGTAAAGGTACAGACAAATTGGAGGAGGAACACTTGTACTTGCGTTGCATGAGACTCGGTGGTGTTAATTTTGATCGTGTGAATTGATTTAGTGTGTTCCAAAAGGCCAATAACATGAAGATGACATTACACCAATGGTTATATGTCACCTGGACGGCTACCGGCTTCGTTGTGTAAGGTAATGTAACTGGTGGTCTGTCACTTAGGTGCATTTTCTTTGTCTAGAATAAACCACTTCAGGCAAGTTTATGTGTACTCAAAATCATCCTATATAATTGAGGCTATTCTGTGTAGAATTTTTTTCAAGCCTTTTGTTTTTCTGGAAGTAGCCTGGAGAATATTGAATTTCCTTTTGGAGAAAAGTCATCAGATTCAGTGTAAGAGTTCGTGTGAATTTCTTTTTTTTGGTCCTGTCTTCCACTAAAGTGGAAGAAAACCACTGTTTTGCTGTAGGCAGGTGAGTAAGATCGCTTACAAAACTTTTTTAGACAGCTCCAGTTTCAAGGGGTTTTTGTCTTCTGTTACTTTTTTCCCTAACAGAAAAGCTGGCAGGTTGGATGCTGGTTGGGTACTATTCCTTCTGTTGTGTGTTACAGCGGGGACATGATGTGCCTCTTGTGAGCTCCTGTTCTCACCAGGTTCCTGCATAAACTGGAAGCTCTCTTCAGGAGCAAGCCTGAAGTTCTGTGGAAATGTTGGTCAGTTCCGGGAGAAAGAGAAAAGGACGTGGAGTCTGTGGGGTCCTTGCAGGACTTCTGGATGCTTCTCTTGCCACCACTTTGATGTTAAGTGTTCTTGCAGGTGTAAGTGTGGTTTCTCTCTAATCGGGCTGATACTAGCATCTGTGTCAGTGCTTTACCGCAGCCTGTACAGATCCTCCTGAACAGCAGTTTGCCAGGAGATGGCAGTGAATTACCAGTTTGTACAGCGTGACCAGCAGACAGAACAGCAAAGTGTCAGGGTATCCCTGTGCGGTCAGGTGTGTGTAGGGTGTCCTGTGGTGTTGGAACATGCCAGTGTCAAAGGGCAAGTTTCCAGCACACCAGTGCAGAAGAGTCAGTGTAACTCTGTGCTGATTTCTGAGAGTCCCAGGTGTGCTCGTGTGTTGGTGAAAAGCACCAGCAAGGCAGGGAAAATAAAGACTGTAAATAAAAACTGGTGAGTGTGACCTGGATCACATGTTTTTAGAGGATCCATACATGCAATATTAGTATCAAGTATCTTTAAAGAGAAAAGTGGAAATCTAGTGGCATGTAGTGTTAATGAATGTGCTTTCAACTGGAAGTGGCTGTCTTGGTTAGCTGAAAACCGTGATACACCAGTGCTTCACTCCAGCAGGGGCTTCCTGAAGTCTAAGCTCACCTGCGGCAGATAGGGCCTTGCCATTTGTCTTTCCTTTGGTGTGTTGCTGCTTGTAACGTTTGCAAGGCCATTGCAGAGACTGCAGGAGAGGTGTTGCTCCAGAGTCCTGCATTGCTTCTCTTTAGGGAATCAAAGATCTCAAGTCAGCTGGCTCTCTCTCTGGGGCAAGTAATTGTGTATTTCAGAGGGATGTTGTTTGTGAACAGCAGGTATATTTTTGAGGTAAATTATAGAACAGATAAAGACTGAGACGTAAGATGGACTCCTTGTTAACTAGTGGAAGATCCGTACACAAAAAAGCTTGGTGACTGGGTGTGTCCTAATGTACGTGAGCTAAAGCTTATCTCAGCAATCGGCTGCAAGACAAATCTGTAGAAAACTCTTCCTAGTTAGTGTTTTGATTTAAGGGCTGATAAAGTTGGGCGTCCTTCAGAGCTGCGATATTCTTGCCGAGGACCTCACTAACATTGCGAATTGCAATTTTGGCTTGCAAAGTTTTTGACCGCCTCACACATGGGGCACCATGCAGCTTGTGTTTTGAATTGTTTTTCAAGACACTTTTTCTCGGCTACACAGGTTTGGGGTTTGGATATAGAATCCTTCAGTCTGCTGTCTTAACTGGTGCTCTGAACCTTCGATGGATCTACATGAATCCAGTGTCTTCTATAGCTTGAAAGGGCATGCGGATGTCTGTGCTTTGGAAATGGGTTGTAAACAATAATACTGTGGCAGGTCTTCAGGTTTTCCTCGTCTGTTGTTATTTTTTATTTTTACTCTTTTGTCTTGCATAGGTTAGGGATAGGGGAGGATTTCATCTCAATTTTTTTGAGTGTGAAATGGAGGTGTACAGACTTTTCAGTTATGACCTGGCAGGGAAGCAGAAATCTGCCTGGAGGAAATTATGGGTAAGAGTTTTACCTCCTTTTAATTGCGGTTTAAAAGCGTGGAACTTTATGACTAGTCTGTTTGAAAATCACCTGTTGTAGATTCTTCTTTAAGTGAAAATACATCAGTGCACAAGGAAGAAGGTATGTGGCCTGGAGTATGCTTGATCTAGGATAAATCTCTGCTTAAGTGAACTAGATGAGGTCCCAGAATTTTATTTCATACCAACTTCAGTCTAGCAAAGTCAAATCACTCTAACAACAAATTTTTCTTTTTTGATACATTTAGCAAACAGTGCAGACCATGAGGTCAAGCTTCATCGTGAGTTTAATATTTTATCGTTTGACACATGGATATGGTTGAAATGGTCCAACTATTTTACTGTTAGTAAAAAACACGGAGGGCTTCTGTCAGTAAGAAAAAGCCGTCATAATAAAGTATAGTAAAAGATACCAAGAAGGAATGTAACCGTTGGGTGTGAAGGTTTGTAGGCCTGAAGTATGTTTTGTGAACATCAGAACTTGTCTTTTCTGTTTATATCAATGTATAGGGTATTATTTTTCAGTGCAGACCTTGCCTTGCTTGCTTTCAAATTACTGATTGATGAAACCGTATAGCTTAATATTACATTTTAGGTCAAATCAGTTAAAACTGATAAACTGTAAGTAGACAAGGTTTTACTGTGTATTATATGTATTTTGCATATTATGTCACTAACATTTTTTTTCTGTTAGTGATAACCAATTTTGTAATTAGGACAACAGTAGAACAAAAATTTCACGAGTTACAGTGGGAGGATGAAAATGGCTTATTTCCCTCTACATTCCTCCCCCACTGCCATGAACATACATAAATTCCTGAACACTGAAAGAACCAGTTTGGTTCCTCGTGATTTCAAAGCCTATCTCCACTAGGTTTGGCCTAGGAAGTTCTCTGGTTCCCTACTCTCTGGCTGTGCCTCCCAGAGTCAAACTGCCCCTTGGATCCTTCGTGTGTCTCCATGGCTGTGGTGTTTGATACAGCATGTTGCCTTGGCTAAGCTTCTATATTCTCTGGCTGTTTTTCTGGCTGAAGAGGAGTTTAATCGTACTTTCTGCTAAGCTAATGGTGTTTGGCACACTTCTGGGCTTTAGGTTGTTCTTTAACTATCCACAGATCAAAAGTCTGGCTAACAACAGCTGCTAATACCCGTCTTCCACCATAATAGTAAATATACTTAATTTCAAAGAACAAACACATCCCTTCTCTGCAAGGTCAACTTTTTATACTTGCCTCTTAGTAACATTCCCAGTATGCTACCTGAGCTGCACCCCCAAGGTACAGGTTTTCATCCCTTCAATGTCTTGCTGCTTTTCCATGTGAACTGCAAAGAAGCTACATGCAGATAAAGGCAAGGAAGAGTGCCCAAAAAAAAAAAAGGGAAGAATACTGTCATGTTATGGTTGCAGACATGATAGATAAACTGAATTTGACCCCAGTAGTTTTACTGTAATGACCAGGGTTGCACCTGGCTGCTTTTTTTCCTCTTGTCCTACTTCAGTGTATTTGTGGCTGCACTCCTAACACTGGTAGGACCCATCCACTAGCAGGGGGGGTCATAAGAAAGAGCAGGGCACAGGGACTTGACAGTAGATGAGTTTTACTTTGTGAGTTTTACCACCGTGTTATCTTAGTTTGTTGGAGATTTAATATAACACGGGTAGGCCCCATCCACTAGCAGGGTGGGTCATAAGAAAGAGCAGGGCGCAGGGACTTGACAGTAGATGAGTTTTACTTTGTGAGTTTTACCACCGTGTTATCTTAGTTTGTTGGAGATTTAATAGAGCATCTCCTACCCAGTATCATGATGCCTGTGGGAATGAGGAGCTGGGGGTGCAGAACACAGTTCTGACTGACTTGGCTAAACGGGCTGCCGTATCAAGAAATCTAGCCGGAAGTGAATCATGTTTAAAAAGGCGACACTATTGTCTACTTGATTTCATAGTTAGTTAGGGGTCACCAGACTTCAAGTGCTTGACATCAGACTAGGTTGAAAGCTGACTTTTACCCTCTTAGGCTTGTTGAGTAACCTCCAGTATTTCTACTGATTATTTAGTTGCAGATGGATGAATTTCTGGAGGGAATGATTTAGTAAATACTGCAAGTAACAAGTGTCAGCAGTATGTAGCCCTTTGTTTCAATGATGCGACTATCTTTCAGGAAGATACTGTTTGTTTATTCCAGTATTTGTTTCTGTGCTGCAGTTCAATGTTGTTCCTGCTGGGAGAACACAAGGTACTTGACTGGAACTGCCCCTGGTCACAGTTGGCTAAGGGGTGGCCTTTGCCTTTTCTGATCTAGCAAATTAATACTTGACAGTGTTTCTTTAGGTCATTCATTTACCCTTTAAGATGATGAATTAGTAGTCAGTAGCTGAAGTAACTTCTCAGCAGCAAGAAGAGGTTTTTTTCATCAGTCATAACACACATCCTGCCTTTCCTGTGTGGCTTTTGATTTTTGGGATGTTGATGCTCTTTGTGGGCTAGTTGCACTGGCTAAAAAAACTACAACTTTTTTGCTAAACTTATGCATCTTAGAGCCAAGTGTTCTTTTGATTCAGGTATGAACGGGGCTGTTGGCAGATCTGGTACTTAATTCTGATGTGCCTCTGCAGCGACCTAGACTTTTCTTCCACAGTGGTGCAGCATTGGTGCTACCAGCACTGCTTAAACCAAATAAATTTGGAATATGAAGGGTCCAAGCATGCTGCCAGCTCTCTGGGTCCAAAAGCAGGATTGTTCTCTTAGCTGTAGTATCTTCAAGTGAGGCTTGGTGAAAACACCAGTTTGAAGCAGCAAGCTCAGACAATTTCCCTTTTTTGCTTCAATGAACTGATCCACCCTAAGCCAGAGCAACGTGCTGCCTTTCCTGGTGGTGTGTGGCAGGCAGATGGGGAACATGCTTTCTCAGGCAAAAGCGAGACATCCCACTCTCTTGCAAGGTAGATTTAACACAAGGAAGCATTTGGATATAACATAAGAAACTCTAAAGAGCCAAAGTAAAAATTTTTAAAAAATTTATTTCAATTTTATATACAGTAATTACAGACTACTATACAAAGTTGTAAATGGTCTTTGTTGTGAGTTGTGCATATGCAGCTCAGTAGACAGATTTAACATTCAGTTTGAATCCTCAGTGCAAGTAGGCACTAAAGCATCCAACATACCTCCAAGGTATAAAAAGACATGACCAGTTTCACAGATTTCTCCAGCATATTTTGTTACAGTGCAAAATGCTGCAAAATAAAGTTTTAGAAAATTCATATAAATTAAGCACATATTGCACTTGTCCCAATAAAAGTGTAACAAGTTGTTCTTACTGAACCAGTCTGGTACCTTTTAAAACATTCCTTGCACACGAGCACGCCTTCCTGCTGGCTATTTGTGCTAAGTATGTGTAGTTCTTATTCCAAATCTTAAGGAACTGTGTATAGCTCTTGGACTAATGCAGTCCCTCTTGAACAGACTGCTGAAAGAAAAAATCTCAGCAGATTAATGTAACAAGAAAATGCTCCAAAACAGTTTTCAGTTGTCTTTCCAGTAGCACTGTAACTAAACAGCTAAAAATCAGCATTGTTTAAATTCATAACGCAAGTGTATTCAACACCAACCAGTTTATACACTTACTTAGACCCCTATTTTCTGTAAAGGTATGAAGCCCCCCCTTCTAAACATGTACATATTTACAGTACTTCAAGCTGTTAAACTAACATCACACCCACGAACATTTTGTGCAATACATCAGGTAGGACTTTGACTTCTGTACATCACTGGCTGCTACGGGGCACGTTGGGAGAAGTGGTGCAAAGTTGCATTAACTTCAGAGAACAAAGTCTATTTGGGTTGAATCTAGCCAATACAATCCGTGCACCCACCAAACAAGAAACGGAGGTGAAGGTGAGTAACACCGGTCTTACTAGATTTGAGTTTCCCTAGATCCTTATGAGCCTTGAGATTTAAAGGAACAAGTGCATATGAGTGCAGATACTATAACTTTGTGCTTAAGATGTATTTATTCAAAGCTGAAAGGTAAGGGAGTAGCTTAGGAAAAATAATTTTTTCTTTTTTAGCAAACCAGTATAAACAAAGTTGCTAATAAAACCACTGACATATAAAAGCAGAGGAAAAATAAAACATATGGCTCTCTGAATGATAGTCCATGTCTTAAACAGTTTGGGGTTACCTGCAAAATGCCTCCAACATTCAATTTCCTCCCCCTACTTCACCTTAGAGGATTTTACTTACTCCTGTTACTAACAAAATCTTTTCTGAACACATTTCTGCATTCAACTCAGTCATTCAGAACATGAGTGGAAGAAAAGCTGATTTCTGGTACTCTGCATTCTCCAGATCCTCTTCTGGAGGAGGCACCACAGTAACTACATTATTTTCTGCAGGCAGGGCCCCATCTTACTTGGCTACTACTAGAGATGAAGTCCTTACTAAGGCAATATGCTGTTTATACAAGTAATGAGATGAAATCCTAGCTGGACACATTTAGGAATTCTTTGTACAGACAGCAGACGTTTACACTACTTGTGCAGGTGAAGTGTTTACATTTAAAAAAAAACAAACCAACCCAACCAGCTGGGCTTTCGTATCAGAACAAACAGATAAGGTTCACAAACTGGACGGCTGGTGGATTACTGGACTGGGTTCACATTCATGAAGGTTGTTTTCTGGCCTCATATACATTAGGAACACATTGACAGCAGCAAAGGTAGCTGCATTGACAGGAAAAGCACGGAGAAGTGTGGAAGTGAGACCTCTAGTGAACACCCTCCAGCCTTCTTCGTGGTAACTCTTTCTGACGCAGTCTAAAATGCCATCGTATTGCGTAACACCCCCGACGCCATCGGCCTGAAGCCGAGATTTGATCACATCCATAGGATAGGTGGAGAGCCAGGACACGATTCCTGACACCCCTCCAGAAAGCAGCAGCTTGGGAATAACATAACTGTCTTCAGCTTCACAGCCTAAATACCTGGTCATACAGTCATAGGTCAGGAAGTAAAAGCCAAAGCTTGGAGTCTCTCTTATGAACGTAGAGACCATGCCCCTGTTGATACCCCTCAGCCCTTCCTTTCGATAGATTTTGATCAAACAATCCAGAGAATTCTTGTAGTTCTTAGTTTTTAGTTTGTATTCACCTGTTCCTTGAAGCTGCATTCTTGTCTTTGCCAACTCCATGGGACAGCAGATGATGCACTGGATAGCCCCAGCTGCTGACCCTGCAACGAACTGGTTTAGAGGAGTGTCTTCTCCAAGAGCACGAAGTGTGTTTCCTTGTACACCGAACACAAGTGCGTTAATGAAGGTAAGTCCCATCATTGGTGACCCAATACCTTTATAGAGACCAAAAGCCTAATGGAAGAAGGAAAGAAAAACCCTTTTTAACAGTGGTGGTGTTAACCTTCTGAAACTGTGCAGAACGTGGCCTTTCTGGTTCTCCCTTGTGCACTAACTTTCTAAGAACGGTCAGAAGATCAGTACCATCTTGCTTTATAATAATAATTTCATCGCTACCTAGGACACAAACATCTAAACATTTTTAGCAGTACAAATACGTAGTCGAACACATCCAGAGAATAATCTTAGGCCATCCAGAGAAAAGTTGTCCGGTAAATTTTATACTTTAGTTTAAGTAGCTAAAAGCCTAAAGCCACCATTTTAGTTATGCTCTTCAGCAGAAAAAAATCAACAACTCACATTTTCTTCACTCATTGTTCAGATTGCTTGAATTCTTGGAAAAGCAGCTATTCAAATAACGTTACCTTGTTTAAAAAAGTAACCTCAAAACGTCAACTTCCAACTTCATGAAGTTTCTGACAAACTTCTCACTACAGTATCTGCCCTGTGCTCAGGTGAGGTTCAGAGTATGCTTTTCCTCTTGATCTGCACTATTTCTAGGTTTTTTTAACAGCTTTCCCACCCTTCTGATACAAAATATATGAAGATACAAAAAAATGCAAAGCGTTAATTTTGTACTTACAGATTCTTGCTTTATGATGGACTGAAAGCAATGGAAAGTCCCGCGGTAGAGAGGTTTCTCTACATTTTGAACTTGTAGACGAACCTATAAGAAGTTGTATGAGATACTGATTTGTATGTCGAGAGCAGCCTAATTGGTAAACTAGTGTCTTGTGCATATATGGAGATTTGCTCTAGCGATGCATATGCAAGAGCACAGGCTGGACACTGGAATGCCATATGTGGCAAAATAATTTTAAAATGTTCTGTAGGTGTTTTGAATTAATTTGGGGGGTGAAAGCATGAAGGGAGGAGCATTTTTAACGTGAATATTAGAAAAATAGTACGTGGAAGTACAAGAGGGTACACTTATCTAGAATTTCAGATGGAAGTTTTCCAGTACTGGCTACAATAAATACTTTCTTCAGCTGCCACGAATACTTCTGGTCACACCAAGAACTATTTGTACAAACCTGATAGAATTTTACCAAACTTTATTTACAAGTAAAGTGTGAAATAAGGCTAATTGTAAAAGGATGGAAACTGTCAGCACCACCACCCACAGTGTTTCTGGCTACCAGACCTGGGGCCTTCACCAAGATCTGATTTTTTTTTTTTTTTTTAAAGAGGGTAGCTGGGAAGAGACTCTTACAATGTCTCTACTTTGCATGAGGAAAGAATAAAAACCTACTTGTCCTTTTAAATTCTAGTATTTTTTTTTTAACTTGCTAATTGCAAATAATTTGTGAGGGTGTGGCTGTTTCAAACCTTTAGCATCACAAATCAGTTAACTTTTCCAAAACTGAAATGGTATCTTCTGCTGGACAGACAGAATCTACTGTAACTGGTGACATGAGGAGACAGGCCAACTGCCCAGATGTTTTTAACATTAAATGGGAAAGTCCAGTTCAGGTTTTCCTGTTAATTTGTCCTCAACACATTTCAAACAAAGGCAGGCCTCAAAGCTACCTAGTTCGTACAAAACCTCCACTGCAATAAACTCAATAAATTGGCTTTGCTGGATTGGAGAAGTGAGAAATCTGCCTTTGATCTCCAGCATGGAGGGCTGCAATGTTCCTCAGAAAAGGTGCTTGTTAACTATTCAATGCTGCTGCTGCAGCTCCAGGGAAAAAAAAACAAACTCAAGACTCTTATTCTGAACAGAAGAAAAGATGATCAGGTCTATGTGAGAGGTTCCTGACTCTAAAATCTCTTTATCCCTGTTTGCCTAAAGTAATAATAAACACCACCACAACAATGAATGACCCAGAAGATGATGTGGGTCTAGAAAAGGATTTGGGGATGTGGTTTGTCAAAATTCTGTATTCCTTGGGGCAAAAAAATCAGGCTTTTTTTACATTCCCACAATGTTATTTTATGTTTTGTAAGTCAAAACTGTAGTTTTCAGTGTCATTTTAGAATACATGTTAGTGTATGCTAGGCAGACTGGGAGCATGGGATCACCTCAGGTCTTCCAAGATGGAACAGGATTTTAAAACTTCTTAAAAGTAGGCTTATAGTAGAATTCAAGGAAAATAAATCCTTTGTTAGTGAAAGTGACGTTTGGGAGGGCAGGCAGATGGTTCAAACTGCTCGGGAAGCAGTCCCCCAAGCAGTGTCATAAACCTTAACAAGCTGTACAAAACAAGGGTGTTACTCCATTTACAACGTACTGCTGTTGTTTCAAAACCTGTCTGTGAAGTCAGGGGACTTCCACATGTATGGGCTTTGGGAGAATTGCAGCTTTATTTTTCCTATATACTTTAGTATTTAGAATTAGTCACATTCCATATATAGGTTGAATTTCCGAGCAGCATACAGCTCCCACTTTTTTTTCCTAAATAATTTGTGAAATACTGACTAATCAAGCCTTGATGTAGGATAAAATATTTAGAGAGTGCTGATGCTCCAGGTTTAAGAATGAAAACCAGCTCTTTGGTTTGAGCACAGCAAACTGCCAGGTAAGGCAATGAATGCGTATGAAACTATTAATGAGTATTAATGCCATATTCAACAAGGTCTTTAATGTGTACAGCTATAGGAAGGATGAATCATGTGCAAAGTTTAACCCTCCATTATATTCATTGCCCAATGTTCTTGCTTCCTTCTTATTTAAAATCACTGTTATTAAGGTTTTAGGTCCCATAGTAACACACTGTGATTTTACAGTGCTAAAGACTTGCATAAAGGTACTCAAGACTAAGCATGAAAAAACCAAACCACCACACCCCCAAAACAGTCCAAACATTTAATAATGTGCAAAATAAGCAATTTAGAGGTGTTTGAGCAATGAAAATGTCCTCAAAGGATATGCAGTGGATAAGACCTCAACACCAGTGTGCCTGAGATTCAGTTTTAGAGGCACTGTGTGTGGAAGCATACATGACCAGAAATGTATACCAGAACGAAGGTTCAGCATAAGACTTTACATTAAAAAAAAAAAAACACCACAAGGGATATTTAAACCCCACTCCCTCCATGCCATAGGTGTAGAAGAGGGACACATCAGTTTAAAACCAAAAAGGGAAAAAGCTTCATAAGTCTTTTAGATCTTTATTGGAACTAATACATTGGGAATAAATTAAGACTGAGAGAAACAGAAGTGTTCACCTGGGCTGTACTTACTAGGTAACTCTCCCGTGATGAGGCTTATCTGTCATCTACAACAAAGTAACACTTTTGCTGTTAATGAAGACAGCCCCTAGCTCAGAAAGTAAAGGCAGTTAAAAGCAAAAAAGCAATTTTATACATTACATCAACAAACCAGGGACAAGGAGTTTGCCAGTTCTGAGATCAGCTCAGTTGTGGGTTTTGCAGGGTGACTTCACCAGCTTAATCTCTCCCTGTGTGTCCCACCATCCCCCTCCCCGCTTTTGTGAAACATGATCACCAGCCAAAAAAAAGCTTAAAAGCCAAGACAGAAGTAAAACTCCGGCTTATCCAAGCAGCTTTCTCATTGTTCAGTTATATTAAATACTTACAGTCTAAGCTAGCCCTCTAAACACTGCAGAACTGTAAAAACTGTTAATTCTTCACACATACACAACAAGTTATGCAATGTCTTTTTTCTTAAGCCTGGTTATAGGGTTAGTTTGCCTACATACAGTGGTGACTATGCCAGCTAATAACACAAACATTAGTATTTTCTCTAGCTAAAAGTAGATAAATGCTTATAATACCTTCTGACGGCTATGAAAACATAGCGTGCCATACTATGGATTTCATAAAACATTTAAAGTCCTCTGCAAACAAACTCTTGTGATCTATTGTAAAGCGGGATGCTTTTTCTAAGGCAAACACATCTATTTTGCATTAATACATCTGCTGGAACTAGCTCAGGAGCCACAGTTTTGCAGATGCTTCAATGTCTAGTTCCATGCACTAGAAGTTGTTCCATTTTAAAACCAAACCAACCCCACACATGCTTAACTTTAGTCTGAGCATAGAATTTTAACAGTTTTACTAGCTTAAGTGAAATGACCCATCACCTTGAGTTAAGCATGTAAAATTTGGCAGGACACGGTGAAAATGAGACAGCTGGCCCTGTACCACTGTACAAAAATGTGCAGGTCTGGATTCCATTCCTGAAAATACATACTGGAATTCAACCCAATTACTTAACAGTCAAGTTTACCACACTCTGAGAAACACACATACAGTTCTTACTATTTGAGCAGCTTGCACTTGACTGGCAAGGGCTAACATCCACTAGCTGGGAAAACCTGTATTGAATTAACCATGTGCTAGAATACAGAATATCGTGACAACCTCAAACACTTTCAGCCCTTTGCATATCCGAATTCAGCAAGGTAGAGGTAATCCAAATATATATCTAGCAGGTGGCACACTGTCTGCTACAGTCAAATGATCTGGAGGATGAATTTAGCAGGGAATATATTGGCATTCCTTTTTCTATTCTTCCAGTGCAAGACTGGATAAGGCTGCTACAAGGTGACTGAAGTTGTCATGCCATTCTGAAAAACGGGCTTGGACCCCTGGAGTCCTGGCTGAAGGGCCCTCCAAGTGATTTCAAATCTTATCTTCGCAGTAGCTACCCTTAGTATGCTTAATACATACACGTAACAGACCATCAGAAAATCAATTTTAACTTGAAAAGGTATAAAATTATATAATAATACTTACAGGGAGGAAGAAGCTCCCAGACAAGCTTCATGCTGTGGATTTTTATCCACTTACACACTTTTGCTAGTGTAACTAATTAGTGATTGAGGAACGAGTAGCAGAGCTCGAGGGGAAAACAAACCACAAATTTTCAACCTAGTAACAAAGTAGGTTTGAATTACAAATGCAGGGAGAGGCAGTTCTAGCAGTCAGTGGCGAACAGCTGCAGAGGAGCAAGCTTAGAACAAAATTAATTTAAATGTAAGATCTTATTTTCAAATACGATGTTATTGCACTGATGAACTTGTAGTTTAGGCCAACATTTATCGTGTTACTGGGTTGCATCATACACACAAAGTATTTTTTCACTTCTAAAGAGCTAGAGACTGCAATCTATCAACAGTGGTTGAAGAAGCTTGCCCCAAGCTTTCCAGCATAGATTTATGTTCCTACAGTGTGTCTGAAGATTTTCTTTTTCCTCCCCCATTCCTTGGAAAAACCTTAAGTTTTCTACTTAAAGATAAAGGTATTTCATAATCGACCCACCTTAACAGTGTCAAATGGGTGTCCTACCAGCACTCCGGCAACACCTGAAATACAACAAATGCCAGGGTAATACCTCATAGTTTTCTTCCTTGGGTCTGGGACTACCGGTGCCCAAGCAGCTCTACCAGCCTGAGGAGTAAGTGCCCAGCATTATTGGTAGGCCAGGTAGAGAGCATCCTGTCAGGGCAGAAGAGATCTGCAGTTCAGTCTTTCAGGCCTCTGCTAGGTGTCAAGCTTCTGAGCCCCAGGCAGGGGTTGAAGCGTGTGACTACAGAGATGCCACATCATACAGGACATTCAGCAGTGTTTCCTGGCCTCAACCTAAGGCAAGTGCAGAGAGCAGAAACTGCAGATTTCATCCAAAGCACAGTATTTCATGTTCATGCCACTCTGTGGAAGTGTGGCAATCTAGGAAGCTTCTCTGGAGGAAGACGAAAATCCCTGCTCTCTGCCCACAGCCTTTCTAAACGTGATGGTAGGACCTGCAGAAGGACCACACATTACTAAAAATCCTTTGCTTTATTCTGGCATCAAAGGACTTTTTACAAGTTACATGCAAGCCTATTTCTGATACCACCTGATCTGAACACATGCATTTTACACTGAAAACCACAAACACTGGCTGAAGCAAGAGATCCTCTAGCTCCCGAATTCTGTGAACCAAAATGGGAAGTTCAATCCACTTATGATCTTTTCACATTTGCAGAAAGATAACGTCCCTCCCTCTGTCAGAAATACAAAGCCTGCTCTAGGATGGAGTAGTTCAGGATGGTCAAGGCCAGCGCAGCAGCAAGACAGCCCAAATCACAAAAAAAGCGATGTGCACTGTGTTCAGTATGAAAACCCAGCGGCACATCTGACCGTGCAGGATCCCTGACAAGGCAAGGATCGCTACAATGAAGTCAGAGAGAAGCTAAAAAAAATAATCACTTCACCAGGATGGCAAGAACAACAAACACAAATAACTGAAAAGATGTGAGAACAAATCTCCTGAACACTATTTAACAACCGCTAAAAATAGAAGAAGACAGGCCATAAGGAGATGCACAGGGTAAAGCAAGACGAGCATATGTATTCTCCCTCTTCACGTTATAGCTCCCCGCTATAAGTATTTCCAGGTCAGGTTCCTGAGCCTGCTGCTGCTGCTGCCGCCCGATCGCTCACCCCGGGAGCGCTCCCTCCCCACCAGCCGCTGCTTCCAGCCCCTTCGGGCAAATCCCAGCGCTGC
>NW_010425336.1:0-611 GCF_000710305.1 Buceros rhinoceros silvestris
TTGCACGGGGCACCCCCGGCTTTTGATTCTCCCCTGTTGGACCTGTTGCCGCCTGACCACTTGACAAGAGGCTGGTGCACAATCGCTGCTGGTCCCAGCCTTCAGCGGGCTCTGCCTCCTCTCACGGTGTGAGCTGTGAGGCCTCGCAGATGGGTGCTCAGGTCTCCTGCTCTGAAGCTACGCACTGACACTGAGAAGATGGTTTCCTGCCCTGAGGCCACACAAACAGGCACTGAAATGATCATCTGCTGGTTTGGGGTCACGCAGATTGTCGCTGTGACTAAACCAGGGGCTCAGCTCTGAACCCCAAGAGTTGCTCTTGCAGTCAAGGAGACCCAGTGGAAGCCCACACAGGGGTCTCTTCCCCTGAGAGGGGCAGAGGTGGGAACGACCTGGTCCCCAGCCCTGAGCGGGCTGTGAGATGCAAGGAACAGTTTGTCTGTTAGCCGGGTGAAGACCTTTGCTCCTGTGTTGCTCCGGTGCTGGCATGCTGAGGCCAACAGGCTGGAACGGGGAGGTGGGAAAGGCCAGCTGCTGGGATCTGTTGCTGGGGCCCGTGAGGACTGATGGGTGGGCAAAGGGGGAGTCCCCATCCCTGGAGCGGTTTCCAA
>NW_010425336.1:735-1277 GCF_000710305.1 Buceros rhinoceros silvestris
GCAAAGGGGGAGTCCCCATCCCTGGAGGGGTTTCCCAGCCGGGTCGAGGTGGTGCTGAGGGACGGGGGTCAGCCTGGCGGTGCTGGGGGAACAGGGGAGGCTCGATGGGCTCAAAAGGCTTTTCCAGCCCAAACGATTCTGGGGTTGTACCAAGCCCCAAGGCAGCTGCCGGTGGCTCTGCCCTGGCTCTACTCCAGCTCACTGCTCTGAGCACACAGAGGGTGTTTGGTGTCTGAATGAGAGACGGTTCTGGAGAGGGAACGATAAATTAAACAGAAGTAAAATGTAAACTGTTCCTGTGGCCACAGCCTGGAGGAATATCATGAGACAGGCCAACGCCACAGCTTTGCCTCTGAAAGCTTCAATTCCTGCTCCTGTTTGGGAGTTTCACCCTAAATGAAGGAACTGAAATCCTGAAGAGGAAATAATGTTGTTATCAGAGGTTCTGGTCACGGCTCGGCTCTGAGGAAGCTCCCACCCTCTTCCTCTTCCCTTTGGTGCCGGCTGTGCTCGCAGAAACCATCGCAGCTTCTCCCCAGCCC
>NW_010425337.1:0-224 GCF_000710305.1 Buceros rhinoceros silvestris
CAACAAGTACATTGGGCCGATTAGGTGTTTACTAAGTACAGTATATTCCAGACTACAGCCCTCGGAATTTAAATGATTGGGGAAAAGAAAAAGGAAAAAAGAAATAAAAATAGGCTGGTTGAATTTCCTTTAGCATGGAAGATCTATTCTCAGGTGATTAACGGTTGCTCCAGAGAACAGTGGCTGGGGTGGGGGTTTTCTGTTGGGTGGGAGGGGTTAACTTC
>NW_010425337.1:330-14306 GCF_000710305.1 Buceros rhinoceros silvestris
GGGTTTTAGCTGATGACTGGAAGCGTTAATCTGCAAGTACTAGTGGCAATTGCGCTTCTGCCTGCTGCTTACCAATGAGTGCTCTTGAGTTACAAGACTGAATTATAAAAGTCTCATTCTGTAGAAAGCAGTGTCCTCCTTTTTCACCTTGATTCAGAGCAGCTCCAACTATTATTCCTATGCCTTCCATCATTAGACTTAGAAGTATTACATGACCGATAAACTAGAGAATTTCAGAAAACATACTGATCCTGCAGGGAAATCTTTATGTTAAAAAATGTGTTGTACATGTGTCTGTGAGCAAGTAAAGCAAGAGGTTTCATTCCTGAAATTCTTCAGAAACGGCCTGCAATACACAGAGAAATGTTTACAGCTTTCTATTTTTCCATATAAAATAGATAAAACAGGGGAAAAAGTAATATTAATGCTTATAGTGCTGCAAAAACTAGAGCTCTGCAGAGGAAAAGAATTCTCTCCAATGAAATATTTCAGAACTCTAAACTTTGGTCTTGGTCAAAATCAGAAAAAAATCTGATTTTTTTTTTTTATATTCACAAAAAAAAAAATTTGGACTTTTTGGGGGACTTTTTTCATGAAAATTTCTTCTCCTTGCCAAAATACTATGTATTACCCTCACCAGATTTTTTTTACTGCTTTTCTTTACTGAATCTGCTGAACAGAAACGATTTTGTGAAACTTCCTGATGTCTCAAAGTGCGTTCCCTCACAGAGGCTGTTCTTCTTACGTTTTCATAACCCACTCTTTCAGTTTTCGTTCTGGTTACAACCAATGGCTCAGAGAAAAAAAGCATGCAGTTACCTCCTGGAGTTTTGCCAGGAAGGACATCAGGGTCTCCTCAAGAGGAATCAGCAGATCAATAGTGGTTAGGCTGCAGAACAGGCAGGTGAAAAAATACCACTGAATTACAGTGTTTATTCCTAGATGAATGTAAGTCCACAGGTCTGTCCAAGACAATGTTTTCAATAATTAACTAGTTTTGATGATAAATGCCTCCCAACTTTAAAACGGATCAGACACGCTGTCCACTCACAGGCTTATTTGATCGACTCCTAGAGTTACAGAGCAACCATTGCTGTAAATTCTCACCAGAACTAGAAGAGACAAAAATATCTTATTTAGTGTTCAAAAAAGCAGGCATAATATCCAAGGAAAGAGAAGCTCTGAACCTTTTGAGCTTTACTTGTCATTTATCCTGTGGATGGTAGAGGATCATACTCGGGTTTTTCATGTATTGGTATGTGGAAAACTTGATACCTTAATCTAAATTAGTGAAATGGCATGCACTGTTATATGCTAAAGATCATCTACGAGCGGGAAGACAATACTTTATCTCAACAAGCTGCATTTTCAAGATGCTGATTGTGCTATGAAAATATTTCTAACTTCACTGTCAGCCATGAAATGGAGATGAGATTTTTTAATTCCCTGCTTTCATAAGAAGCTGACAATTACAACAGCTGAGTAAGGGGGGAGAAAACTTAAAACTTGCTGCAAGTGAAGAGAAATTAAATTGCCACCTGCCAGATGACAACTGAAAAGCATAGCAAGGCCGGGATCTATTTTATTTCCAAAGAACAGAGAAGATCAGTAACTGTGGGGCTTTATCCCTCCCTGTTTCCCCTCATCAGAACTGATTTTCATCCAGAAACAAACAAACACAAAAAAACCAAACAAACAAAAAAACCCTAACCCCAGACTAACAAACAAAACCCACACTGCAGATGCTGTATGTTTCACGTCCGTGCTTACACTGCAGCTTTGCTGCATGCTGCTGTGTTGCTGATGGGAAACACGGGCTGTGCAGCAATGGGGCTGTTTCTCCATCTAATGACATATGATAAAAAGGTTTTTAGGCCTTTTTAGCAAGCCTCTGGGAATCTCAGAAAGCCAGGTTAAAAAGAAATCAGCACAGAGAAGAAATATAAACCTGCTCTTTGCCCTCAGAAAAAAAATCCTCTGGAAGTTACATGCTAAATTCAAAGGAAATGTCATGTATGTTGACTCAATGGCCTAATCCTCTAAAAACTGAGCTATCCACATGTTTAGTCAGAGTGGAGATTAGGATTTAGCATCCAGCCTTGGACATCTGGGTTTCAGAGAAACAGACCCCCCAGAAGAGTAGCAGTCCTTGCGGATGGCTGTTTGAGGATACATAGGTCCAATGATGAGTAAACTAGAAATCAGATAATTCACAGATAGTTCTAGCCACCCTTCCCACTAATGCCAGGCTGGAAACATTGCTTATATTCAGGAGCCAAGCAGCTTTGTTCACACACAGACAGGCTACCTTGGAGGGTTTCCAGCCAACTAGTACTCTGATGAGTTGAATGGCCTCAGGGAACAAGACATCCCTACATGATCTGACCTCCACCCAGCCATTGTCAGCTTTAATCCACTGCCTTGCCGAGGTCTTGAGGAAAAGTAAGGGGCCAGAGGCATATGGCTGCAAACAGCTTCCATCAGGATGAAGAAGGGGAAATATGTTCTGAATATGTCTTAAGTGTGTTTAAAAAGAAAAGTAGTGATGTATGTGGATGTGTAAAGGTAGGAGTTAGGAGAGAGGTTTGAGTTCAGGCATAGGAAAAGAGAAAATGGAGTATAGCTATGAAAGGACATGGGAAGGGTGAAGTTCAAGTCAACCAAACTGGGCACAGCAGAGACCTGAAAACATCCCAGTTCCCATCTGATTGGGCCATGGGGCAGTTAAGACAAACCCCACCTCATCAGAAATTACAGTCCCCATTGTATGACCTGGCATTCGATCTGGTACTGTACCATGGGGACATGCCTCTGCAAGTCAGCATGCGCTTCAGGGTCTCTGAACCTTCCTCATCTTCAGAGTGTGGACAAATGTGGATACCTCCATGTATATTTGTGATTTGGCAGTATCTAAGCAGAAGTTCTCAGCATTTTGTGTAACACAAAACAATTGAATTGAGACACATAGGAAGGTGATGTTCACAAAATTATAATAGTTTTATTATTAGAATACAGTTCCCACCTAAGTGCCTGCCTGAAAGACAGTATTGGGTATGTGGGTTTTTTCTGGTGGCTGAGATATTAGGCCCAGTAATTTATTTTCTTCCATGAGTACGATCTCACCGTGCAGTCAGAACTCATAATGCGTACGTGCTGTTTTACAGTACTGCAACCAGATAATGATGCTAAAGACATGCGTTTATTTTGTCATTCTGAACCATATGTATAACACCATGTACAGAAATATTTTTCCAGTTATACGCAACTATGTTAACACAGTGCAAATTTCTGATTTTAATGCTTTCACTATACAGAGGAAAAAATTAAACAACAAAAGACAACACCCACCGAGAAGTCAGGTAGGAACAAGTCATTTTCTCTTAATTTGGGGATGGGGGTGGGGGTGAGCAGAGGGAATGTTCAACACTATTCAGTATTAATTTAATGTAGTACATTTGCATTGTAATCATTTTTTTACAGTTTGAAATATGTGAGTGGTGACACTTTCTTAGTGCAAATCAAGCGGATTGGCAATTCTAGATACCGTTCTAAAAAGCCTTTCCTATAACAAAGACAGGCCAAGAGGTTTCAGCACTTGGGCTGCTTGTTCCAGCCTCTCCGCCAGAGCTGGGCTAACGAAATGGGATGCAGCTGTAAATTGGATCTCTGAAATGATCCCTTGTAAGGCACTGCTGTTTGGTTTTTTAACCTCAGATCTTTCACGTGACTGAATTTACAGCACTGAGACCAGTGCCCAAGTAGGGAGTGATGCAGGAGGATGATTCACCAGTTAGATTAGGAACTTGGATGGGTCTTAACTTACTTTCTCATGGGGAAAATGCTTTTGGAACTGATCTCTAAGTTCTTGGTTCTTTTCTATGATTTAGACCTTGCTGTTTTTTTTAATAGCAATGCTGACAGAAGAAATCAAGTAATATTGACTGTTATAGAAGCCCTGAAGGGTCATCCAAAGAATTAAAATCTTCTTATCACCATTGACAGACAACGCAAAACTGGTTTTAAAGATTTTTCTAGATACCAATCTCTTGATTTCTAGTGCGGGTAACCTTTATCCAGGCAAAAAGTCAAAGATTGCCAAGTGTTAGACAATGCTGCCAACAATGGATTTTCATCTGATGTGGTGATAATGGTGGTGATGATGAATATGTTCAATAAAATAAAACACTGTTTTGTTTTAAGCTGAATGGTTCTAATTACTACCTCATTTCTACTCCTTTTTCGTATATGTCTTCTCTGCAGTAGAATAGATGTTGTACAGAGTAGTATGGTTCTGTCTTTAAATGCGAGCCTTCATATAATTTGTGGGTTTATATTGCTTTCTCTAAAACTCTCATGCTACTTCATCAATTTACTACAATGTTCTGCAGGACTCTATCTGCTTATCCAATAAAAATGTTTTGATAGCATTTATTTCATCATAAGCTGCTGTAGCTTTTTCAGAATCATATAAATTATGTTTCCATTAATAGAACTGGAGAAATTACTGCAAGATACTTCAATTTATTTCTAACCCGAACATTTAATTAGTTAGCAGTTACTGATAGGTAAACAAGTCTGGAGAACAAAGTAATGAAATCCTTGAATTTACAGGATTATCACATCTAAATTCACAGTTTTGTGTTTAGGGTCAGCTGTTTCACTGTTAGTTTGAGAGTGAAATCAGAAGGCTCAAACTGTGGGTTAGCAGTAACTGGAAACAAAACTGCCATAAATGTCTGGACTTGACTACTTTTTTTAAGATTTGTTGGAGTCATGTGCTTGCCAAGTCTTTTTCCTGTTTGTTGGAACCAAACTGAAAATGCATGCTTATGGTTGGCCAACTTAAGCCACTACAGAAATAAGTTGTAAGTTTTTAGATCAATACCTATTGAGCTTGAAACAGGCAACTTAAAACATTTTATAATTATATGAATTAGTCTCTGGAGATGACAAGTACTCTCCTGACAAGAAGTGCAGACTGCTCCATGACCTTCCCCAGCGCTGAGGTCAGACTGTCAGGCCTGTAGTTCCCTGGGTCTCCTGGCCTTTCTTGTGGCGTCACATTCGCCAAACTCCAGTCAAATGGAACTTCCCCTGTCAGACAGGACTGTTGGTAAATGATGCAAAGTGGCTTAGCCATCTCTTCCACCAGCTCCCTCAGAATGTTTGTGATGAATTACAATCAGTTTGTGATGTCACAAACCACCTGTGATGTCACAAAACACTTGGAACGTGACAAAACACCTGTGAAGTCATAAAACACCTATGACATCACAAGCCACACGTGACATCACAAACCGCCCATGGCATCACAAAAACACCTGTGATGTCACAAGTCGCTTGTGATGTCACAAACCACCAGTGATCAGAATCAGAGAATCATCTGGTTGGAAGAGCCCTTTAAGACCATTGAGTCCAACTGCTCACCCTGCACTGCCAGGGTCCCTAAGCCATGTCCCTTAGCACCACACCCACACGGCTGTTAAACCCCTCCAGAGATGCAGACTCCACTGCCTCCTTGTGTTCTTGATGTGGCCAATCAATTGAATTCCATCCAAAATTTCCAATCACCATTAGACTAGTTCGGAGTTACTTCTGATTTACACTGTTACACAGGGAGACATTGTCCTGGAACACAAAAATGTGTTCAATGACACAATACTGTTATTACTTTAGCAGGAGCTGACAGCAGGAGTTGCAAAGGTCTTAACATGTTAAAGCCTACCAGCATTTTAGGTGCCTTGAATGTTTAGCAACTTTACCTGAGCAGGGAAATCCAAGAACAAGTTAAAACTGACTGCCATAAAAATATTTGAATGTTAAAAAAAACCAAAAACTGGAAAGTCTTTTCTCTTTATATTGAAATATTGCAATTTACCTTCTTTTGTCTTCTGCAGCCCAGACAAAACCAGCAAGTACGTACCTTACTCAGAATAATTCCTGTAAAACAGCTGGATATGTGTGGCTTTTTTGACTCTAACATATAGAAGCTCTCCCTTAGCAGTTTCTTGTTTTGCCTTAAATTATAGTGTCTTTATCACCATGCCTTTCATTACTTTCATTTAACATTGTATCTTGTCATTGCTATTTGAAAGTCCATTTGATATAACCAATTGTGATTCAGTAGAGGAGTCAACTCATTCTGTGCTTCCCATATCACAAGTCTCAACAAAAAAATTAATACAGGAGTGACAAGCTTTTTAAAAATCACTGGTAACAATTAGTTAGGTTGAATAAATACACCTGTTGAATTAAAAGAGAAAAAGAAAGACTTCATCATATTTTCTTTCTTATATTATTTTAGTACAGCTCTATCTAGAACTTTTCTCAGCCAGAAAGAATTGAAGAGTCCATTCATTAACTTACCTTCAGCATGCAAGATAAACTTCAAAAGTAAAAGAAAAATATTCAGTTAATTCCCTAAATACTGCCATGCTCAAAAAAATGGACAGGTGTGGGGAAAATATCACTTCGCTAACACAAGTTTTAATCCATACTTCATAAAACTGTTTCCCATTTGAAATTCCCTATCATGTCTTCATTTCAGCATTTCCTGGGATATATCCTCCCTGAAATCACACTTGCTAGGAGTTCAATTATTCATCTAAGCAGCAGAAGGGCTGAGGAATATTGCCCTTTTTTCAGGGGCTACTCACATTTTCAATATTTTCAACATTTTCCACTTTATAGCACACTTTAGCGTGTCCTTGTTGCTCAAAAAGAAACTGATGCATAATTTTTTAGCTGTGGGAAACATCAGCTGGAAGCAAGGCCAGCAGAGCTGTTCATTGATTCCTCAGCTCTGAAGCGCATTGTGGCTCCTATTTACGTGTTTGGCGTAGCTCCTACTGTGCCATGAGAACTGTGAGGTGTGTGTGTGGGGGGGGTGTTCACATTTTTTTTAAGCAGGTGTGACTTTTGTATAAATTATGCAATACTAGATCTTGTTTTTAAACCAAAACTTCTTCGTCTTTTCCATTTCCAGCAAACTAACAGGAGATCTCATTTTTTCCAGTAATGATTATGAAATAGAAAGGAGAGTAGGGGAAAAAATCCAAACTGTCTTGTCTAGTAGTGCTAGTTCTCTAATTTCCCACAGTTAGATATAATTTATTTATATGGAATAGGATGTGTACAAGACTTTGGAAATTCAGCTCTTGTCTGAGCCGAGTGAAGGGTTGCTGAGTTTGCTCTGTACTCTCCTTTCAAATAACAAGAATAGAGAGTAGATACAAATTACATTTCAGAGACTGAGGGGAGCCCCTATTAACTGACTACTTCCTTAAGATATATGCATAACTCTTAGAAACACTGATAGTAGCCGTATATGTGGAGCTATGTGCAGTACTACTGACCTTCACTATTTTGTGGCAGATCCCTCCAGATGTTAGTAACTACTCGTGTGTCTTTTCTCCAAAATAACAGTATGAAACAAGAAATAATGAATGTTTAATCCTGAAAAATATACATGCAACCCTCCTGAGGTTAAAAAAAAAAAAAAAAAAAAAAAAAAAAGACATAAAAAATGTAATGTGGAAACATGGAACATTATGGCTCTTTTGTTATGCTGTTTCTTTTGTCTAGAGCATGAAACAGTCAGACGCGAAAAAAATGTTCCACCTGACATAAAAAATGTAATGTGGAAACATGGAACATTATGGCTCTTTTGTTATGCTGTTTCTTTTGTCTAGAGCATGAAACAGTCAGACGCGAAAAAAATGTTCCACCTACGAAACCAGGTATTTATTAAAATAGGAAAAGAAAAAAGCTTATTGAAACAAGGCCAGGAACATCCTTAGTGAATTAGCAAAATTCTGCATTTCATGCTTTTGTCACTTTTGAAAGTGTTATTTAAAGAAATTCTCTCTCACGGGCACCCCATTGTCGTGGGTGGGTAAAGCCCTTCCCAAACCTTCGTCCGCGAAGCCAGGCCATGATGATTTAAAGAAATTACAAAATACAATTGCATATGACACGTCAAACCCCTGTCCCTGTGATTTGCTGTATAGAATAGCCTTGAGTGTCACACGGTAGCTGAGGTAGCTCAGTACATATTTGTCATATGAAAGTACATATGAAGCCAGTTGTCATTTTCTGAAGGTCTATATATCAAAGGACAAATTTCTGCTTCTGTAATTCCAGCGATGTCAAAGTAGTTATGCCAGCGAAGAACTTAAACCATTCTCTGTAAATGCTTGCTTTAAATGGCTTCATTTTGCTGATTATTTGCTGGTATCTGCCATTTATGTGGACTTTGCAGTCTTCCTGCATGAGTCAACTTCTCAGGACCAGTGATAGTTTAATTTTTCTCTATAGCAGGTATTACAGAATGTATTATTCAGATCATGACCCGGCCTTATCCGTCATCTATGATAAATGTCTCTGCATACCATAGCTCCTACGCAGCCCCACTCGTATGAGACAGAGCAAGATTACTGCAGGTGGAGGAAGGAGAGCACTGTTCAGTTTCACTGTGAAGCAATCACCATGGGATTAAGTGCTTCTCCATGAAAGGAAACAAGTGAAGAATTAAAATTCTTATTGTTAGTAATACTCATAAGTAACTCTAGCACAGCAATTATCACGTGTAGATGAGAACATCTCTGCTATTATTATCTGTCATTAATTGATCTCAATTACTGTGAAATTACTTAAAATTATGTTTTGATATGCAGTAAATACATGGAACACGTAAAGCTATTCTCCACCATAACACTAATATGTTGCACCTGACTGCTCTGACCATTTCTCTTTTTTGTTTTATTTCCCAGTCAAACTGAAAACCACCACAAGTACGTTTCATGCGTTGTTTGCTGCAGAATATAAACCTTCTTTCTAGATGCATGTTGTCTCAATTTGCATTTTTGCAATTTTGTGATGTTAGATAATGCTATTTTCTTGCTTGTACCACAGATACTCTTGTACTCTGCCTGCTTAGTAACAGCTGAACACAGCAAAACTAAGTACATTTGCAATTTAGTATTGCAAAGCTGCAACATTCAAATTCTGTATGCAATTTTTACTTCTTATAAAATGAAAGTAAGTTATGCTAGCAGCATAATTAATGCTCTGGTGGTTTTAGATGAGTGTAGACACAAGTTTTATCTTTATGCAAATAAATTGTTTATTCAATTATTTTTTATTTAAAGTAACAACGTGACATATAGCATAACTGGATTGGACATCCTTTTCATTACTTCTTTTACCATTTGGAAATTACTTATTTTGCTAATTCACTGAGGATGTTCCTGGCCTTGTTTCAATAAGCTTTTTCTTTTCCTATTTTAATAAAACCTAAATTAAATTAGAGAAAGGAATATTTCCGTTTTAGGAAACTAGAGTTTTAAGGAGGATTCAAGGAGATTTTCTTGCATAACAAGGATTACCACTGCAGTCATTGGATAAAGTCCTCGTTAAGGTCAGTAAGAATTCTGAATAGAGGAAGACTGGGATCTACGCTTGTCGTGGCAAGTCATTACTCATTACATACTGCAAATCATGATCAGACAACTATCAGAAGGACAGTGTTTACTCCACATGCTTTGAATTGTGAAAATGTTGAAGTATGGACCTTCACAGATGGATTAGTTACAGCTTTTTTAGCAGAGGATCTCTGTTTTCTTTTTTGTGCTGTGCCCGGCACACAAAGACCAAAGCATGTGTTACTCTGATGCAATGTAATCTACAAAGAGTATGCAAAAGCAAAGCCAAGCCCCATGTAACACGGACCTCTTCCTGCTCCAGGTCAGAAGCAGGCAACGAGGCAAAGTGATTCCATTAAGCTTTCTGTGTTAGTCTCCTATGCTAGGTGCTTGAAGTTAAACAAGATGAATACCTGCTCTTAAACATCTGTCAGAAGACACAGTGCTATTCCGAACTCCAGGTCCTCAGGGAAAGGAGGAACATGAAGCACCTGAAAAGGGCCAACATTGAAAGATGTCCTGCAATCCTGAATTGCAGTGTTTAGTTTTCAAAACTTCTTCTTCAGAAGCTATTTGTGGGTTTATTTCTATTTTTGCCAGTATTTTAAGTAAATTTTACTCTATTGCATTCAATTATTCAGATCTGTTCAGTCTTGTATTCACTGGATCTGTTCACTGACATTTTATGTCTCCTGCACTGGTTTATCCAAGAGGTCCACTGATGGCAGTCTACTATTAACCATCAGAGATAAGTGACTAATTCCTCTTGTTTTCTGTAATAAGGATCATTTTAACCCAGAATCACTGTCTACAATTCTTCTTGATCAAGAGCTATGTTACCATGGCTTATTGTGAATATTAGGAACAGCCAAGATTTTTTCCTTGACCTTTGCAGTGGGTTGTTTGTACCACATTCTTGAGCTTATATCCTGTTGCTTGAAATTAATATTAACAGTGCCTTTAGAAAAAGAAAAGGAAAAAAAAAAAAAGAAAAAACAAAAAAGAGTAACAAGCAGACCTATGATCATATACACTGCCTATTTTGAGCTAACCATCCTTGACACATCTCATTTAAGATTTTAAGAACCAGAGCTATATATTTTAAATATTTTTTTTTGTACTCAGAGGAAAACACTGTTGGATCACTGTGTTGGATCACTGCAATCTTTGTTTCTAGAGCTCTATATAGCTTTCCTTCATCTATTTCTCGGCCAGTGTACAGGACACTTGCCATAACATGAACATAGCTATCATGTAATTCAGTATGAGATGTAGACATGGGCACGAAATAGTCATTGATTTTGAAGTTCAGGTCTAGAAGGATTGTAAACTAAATCCACACATTTATTCTGGGCATAATTTATTCATATATATGGCCAGTCAGATCCCTCAGTCAGACAACCCCTCAGCTAAGGAGTGAGAGTGTGAACCCCTTTCCTAGATTTGCTGCCTCAGACAAAGCTCTTCTTTTTTTTCCTTCTGAAAATGAGAAGAGGTATTAATCCATGGGTCACAATGCAATAACGTTTCAGCTTTCAGCAACTCATGATCATAAGCAGAAATGTAAATATTAAAGGACTTAAGCATGCTCGTATTCTATAGCAGCAGAACTGGCCTTTGCTGAATGCCTGTATGACAAAGTGTTGAACACTGACATTTATGAAGCTCCTTATGAACAAAGACCTGAATGAAAGACAAAGACCTGGGATGTGTTAGTGAAAATCATGCTTAATTGCTCAGGCTTCCTATTGAAAAAGGATTGATTGAAACATTTTCATCTTGGTGTGAGCTGTAGAACCCCAAGTGCATCTGAAGCCAAAACTCGGCATGTAGAAAATACAGCAATAATTCAAAGGAGACCCTGAAATGTTTTGAGAGCATATTCCTATTTTATCCAGGTTAGAGGAGGAAAGACTGTGCTGGGCTTGTGAGGTTGTTCTCTTTCCTTAAAATTGTGTTCTAAAATAAAACCGGGACTAATGAAGCAGCTATGGGCAAAAAATTCTTGGATTCCAAACCACAATTTAATTCATTCTTTTGATTTAAAAAGAGTGATGATGGCTTACACCAGGGAATTTCTATCCTGTTCAATTCATCAATTTTCATTAATTATTAGGGGTATTATAATAGCATAGGCATATGTGCTGCTTCTGTGGTAGATGCCGTGCAAAGATGTGCTCAAAATTTTTCCAGCTCCTGAGAGCTTTTCCTCTTACAAGGCATGGCAAACTGATAATAGCAGGAGAAACAGTTACACAGGGGTGAATGACAGCTATTCTAGTTCAGTGTCAATCTTTGGTTGGGATGTGTGGATGGTAAGAAAAGACAGGTAATGCTTAAATTGAACACAATTTTTAGAAAATAGCATAGTCAGCTATAAATTTGCATGCACATTTAAAAATAACTCCATTTAAATATTTGCTCGCTGGAAAGCTTTGATTGGCACAGTGTTTGCATTTGCAGAAATTGTTGTATACTGGATTATAGTACATCAAAGAGTGGGACTCAGCTTTCAGTGTGAAATGCTGTGTACACATTCACTGCTAGAGCATGATGCTTTGCAAATTAACATTCTGCAGAAAAGTTGCAGATGAAAGAGAGTATCTCTTTAAATGGTTACTTGCCTTGAAAAAACCTGGTGCTGAGACTCATGTTCTTTTTGTCCTCACCTTCTTCTTCATTTCTGATTACTTCCCTGGAGAGCAAACAAGTGAAATCCCAACAGCAGGTAAACATGACCTTTCTCTGGTATGTCTTACGAAAAGAGTTAATGGACATTTATTCTTTGATTGTTGATTAATACATATGGTTCATCAACAATGAAAAATGCAAACCAGCACTGGTAAGCTGACAGCATTGCAGCTATGCAGATGTTTGCCAAAGACTGTTCTGATTGGCTGATTATTTTATTTTCTCCATTCATCTTCGGCAGCACGTTTTGGTGAGCTAGGCACAGGTGATCAGCACTGAGCAAACTAGTGTTGATCAGAAAAACACATTCACCAGAAGATGTTGAACAAAGCCTTATTGCAACTGGTTGGACCATATGACATGAAGATGAACAATTTGAAGGCAGCTGGCCAGTTTTCTGCCGTAGTCAACAGGGAATACTGAAAAGGGCTCAGATGCCTGAAACAAAACACCTTATTTAATGTCAATCTGCCTGGCTGAATGGAATCGCAGACCAAATGTCTCTGTTTGCGGGCTGGGGAAAGGATGCCGAAAAGAAAAAAACACATCTTCTAAGTGAATGTACAGTTAGAGACAAATAAACTAAATAAAATAACCCCAAGTCTACTGCTGCAGGGCTTCAGAATGGTCACTTTTGAGGATTCTAAAGATCTGTCTAGCTCCATGTCCTGGAGCGGGGAATTTTTTGTTTGTTTTAGACCACTGAGATTGTTCCGGGGAAGAGGGTAAGAATCAGGCAATAGACAGAAGGTGCCTTCCCTGTTGTGTTTTGGCCACCAATACTTAGGGAAGTCAGGCAGTAGTTAAGGAATTACAGAATTCTGGTGCCTAAAGCCTTTAACAGGAGTTTCCAAACTACTCTGCAACCAGCAATATTCAAACAACGGCGATTCAGAAATCCCAGAACTACTGGTACCGCTAAGGGTTGCAGCCACTGTTTTAACATATTGGATATAATGCATACATGCCATGAGACATATTCACCACAGTTACTATTCCAGGGAAACTGCAGGTGCAATATACTTATTGTAAGAGCCCCATATTTTTTATGCTTGTCACTTAATGTTTTTTCCTCTTTAATCTTTCTAGCCATGAAAAAAACAAAGACAGCTAAGGAAAAAGAAGGTAGGAATTTACTCTGTGTGTGCATATATATGTAGAAGATCACAATAAATGTAGTGTGAGATAACAATTTTTCATGTATTACTATTTGAAACAAACATTAGAAGATCTGTGTTAATTTTCAAAGAATTTTACTGGAAAACTCTAGGTAATAATCTATTCGGCAGTCAATTTACTAACTATGAACTGTGCTACTTTTTCCTTGCTAGAAAAACCAATTGAGAAGAAACATCTGAAAGATGAAAGAAACAAAGGTAATAAAGGGATGAAAATCTCTGCAAACAGCAATGAAAATGCAATCAGATTTTTTCATGGGATTCAAAAGAGATTGGTTAATTTTTCTCAATATGTACAAGTAAGCCAAAATGATGACTTTGTCCAAGGTATTACAGCTCCTTCGCATGTGAGAAACAAAGATCATATCAGCACATCAAATATGGCCGCAGCGGTGCCCTGCCTGTGACCTTCCCTTGCCGGTACAGCAATAGGCTGTCTGCAGGGTCCTCCAGTTCCATATCCACGAACTAGTAGTATTAGTAGTCCCCACTTGGTCTGCTGTTATGCTCCCTAGTGAGGTAGTGCAAAGTTCATCTCCACAGCTTGGTCATGCCTTAGAACACCAGCTTCATATTGCAGGATAACTGCACTGATAACAAGAAGTGCTTTTTACACGTAAGATAGACTTCATGGTCGCCTATATTCTGCCTATCCTGTTGGACACAGCACTGCCTTGATTGTTTC
>NW_010425337.1:14423-14867 GCF_000710305.1 Buceros rhinoceros silvestris
CCTACAGCAAGATGCAGACAGAGAAATGGTTTCTGCTATACCTCTGAAGATAATTAATAGTAACAAGTTACACAAATTTAAGTTAGGGGTCTAAGACTTAAATGTCTTTCCTACATTGGTTAAAGACAGTGACTTGCACACAGACAGTGTCTATAGAAGTCCTGGAACCTCAAAGGATAAAAGTTAGTAAGTGGTACTCGTGCAAATTTGCTAAACCACTATCTAGAAGCAGTTTTCTTCTGTGGTTTTACTAGACATAAATTTCTATATTTAAATAATTTACCAGGAAAGCCACACACACACCAAAAAAAATCTGGTTTATAGAGATTCCTATCTGTGAGTTGATTCCAAGAAACTAGCATGTTTCTTATGGAAATTTATTTAAATATTTTGGCTAGAAACTGAAGATTAATTTCTTGTTAAGGGTCGAGGGACCGATTTACC
>NW_010425338.1:0-2310 GCF_000710305.1 Buceros rhinoceros silvestris
CTTCCGAAAGGAAGCGGCTGGGCCATGACACATCCGCAGCCGGAGGATGCTGCGGGGAGCGGGGGGCATCGCCAGCTCCCGGGAAGTCCTCCAGCGCAGGGCCAGCCCTGGTCCCAGCTTGGTGACAAGGGCAGGGCAGTGGCAGCAGGACACATATTGCGTTTACGGGGGATGGGGACCTGGGGGTGGCAGGTCCCACCCCGTTAGCCTCTCTGCCCCAGGGATGCTTCAGCTCTGGCTGTCCCCACTCTGCCCAAGGGATGCTTCAGCTCTGCCTGTCCCACAGCTGCATCATCTGGTCAGGCCTCAACTCACTGGTGGGACCTGTGGGTGCAGAGACAGGTACCATGGGATCCCCGGTTGCTCTGCTGCTCCACCCATATACCACACACAGTTCATGGAGTGCTGCCCCCACCATGGAGGGTTCTGGCTGTCAGGACAGAGTGACAGCTTCTTTACGTGACTTGTGCGATGTCACCCAGGAGCTGGAAACTTTTCCCAGGGCTGCATCCACTAAACCCCATTTGCTCTCCCACAGCCAGGGGGGAAGCAGGGTGTCTCAGGGGAGGGCATCCCCTGACTCACCCCCAGGAAAGATCAGGCTGTGAGAAGGCTGAGCCCTGGGGTTCGGGTCCCAGGGACCATAAATAACCCACAACATTTATACGGAGAAGGCCCATCAAGCCAGCTGTGTGTCACTGCACTGTCACTGCCTGAGTCATGAGCCATGCTGGGGCCAGTGGGGCTGCACAGGGAGGACATGGGGAGATCCAGAGGGATGGGGACATATCCCAGGCCTGGAGACAGCTGCACTTCTACATAGAGGGTTTAAGTGGGACCCACTTGTCCCTTTCCCAAAGGTCCCCATCCCCTCATTTCCCTCTGACCCCTCAGACAGGAGCTTGGGATCAGCACAAAGCTTTTGAAGCAAAAAGGTAGATCAACCAGCGGGATGGTGTGTCCCCCTGCAGACAAGTGGGGCTCAGCATCCAGTGGTGAGCTCTGCCTCAGGCTCCCCCCACTTCATGTCCCGTGGGGCCCCGGTGAGCTAGGACCTTTCCCTGAGGACGTGGGAGCGGGACGCCAGAGCGAGCCCGGGGCTGGCAGTCCGTTATCACAGGAGACGGGAGGCAGCTCCGGTCTGCTGTCAAGTGGTCCTGGCTGATTAGTGACTTCAAGTGCCTACGGAGTTATTCTAAGTCAAGTAGGCATGAAAGGCGCTGACCTGAGACCAGCGCCAGACTTTGCTGGGGTGTCCCCCATCACCTCTGCTCCCTGCCAAGCCCTTCGAAGTGGGGAGGTGTTCCCCCTGCCACCAGCTGCTCTTGCTGTCCCTTACTCCTCCTGGAAAAGGCTGTTTGCTCTAGCCCAAAGCAAACCTGATTGTATCTCTCGACTCCAGCTCCCTTGGCTGTGGGCCATGGTTGATGCCTCCCACGCAGAACTTGTGAAGCCCATTTGGGGACCCGCGCACAGAGCGGGCTGTGTACGCTGCCACATGACATCATGTTTACAGCCCGCAGGGGCCCAAGGACACCCCCTTCCAGCAGCATCTCTCCCAGGCCAAGCAATGCAAGTCCTTCACGTGGCCGGACAGGGGTCTGGAGGGAGCAGGACTGGCCACAGTGCCATGCCTGCCTGAAGAAGGATGGTTTCAGTTTTGCTGTGCTTCAAGCCAGTCCCCCCTGGCCTCAGTTTACTCTCTGGGCAGTGGAGAGCAGATCCTGGGCTAGCAGGGACAGTGCACTTCTTCAGCAGCACAAGGTCAGGCCCTCAAGTTGTTGTGCACAGAGAAAGGCAAATTTTCTCCCCTTGGGACTTGGATGTTCCCTTCTCTCCCAGGACAGAGCTGGGCCTTTTGTGCTGCTGTGTGAAAATAAGGTTGCTGGGAAATGTCCAGAGCCACAGGGGCTCACTAAGGAGTGCTAGGGGCCATTCTTCCTTCCATCCATCCATCCATCCATCCATCCATCCATCCATCCACACTTGCATACAACTTTCTGTCTCACTGCCATCTCTCCATCCATCTACTGAGCTGTCTGTGCTTCCAGCCATCTATCCATCCATCCATCCATCCATCCATCCATCGACAAATGCATGCATCACTCTTCCCACCCATCCCCACACCTGCCTGCCCATCCATCCAGCTAGCCACCCACCCCCCTCTCTGTCCATTCTCCCATTCACCTCTCCACCCATCCGTCACCCGTCTGTCAGTGTCTGAGTGATGTCCAGCCACCAAACAGCCCTCCTTGGGGGCACAGTGTATGTCCACACGTGTGCACACGCTGGCCATCGGAGCATGGCAGG
>NW_010425338.1:2393-3743 GCF_000710305.1 Buceros rhinoceros silvestris
GTGTGCACACGCTGGCCATCGGAGCAGGGCAGGCGGGGATGTCCTGGGATGTGCTCAGCCGGGAGGCAGAGGCCAGGAGCACCGGCTGGTGGGAGGCGGGGGACCTGTCTAATTTAAGAATGGGTCCGCCAGTCGCTGTCAGCGCCGAGTGGCTCTGATCTGGGGACAGGTCCTCGTCAGCTCCGCTTGCCGCCCGCCAGCCTGACATGAAAGGGCTCTACTCCCCGATAAGGCCCCAGATGCTCAGCTCCGCAGGTGGGCAGCACTGCAGCTGAGTCTGGGGCACCCCTGAGCACCAAGCCCTGGTGGCTGTCCCCAGATTCACTGTCACCCCAACACCACAGGACTTGTGAGTTTGCACTAGTCAGGGAGCTCAGCCCTGGAGGCTGCTGCCCTCTGCTTTGGGCACTGGATCATGCCCTGTGTCACCACAAGTTCTCACTGGTGACACAGCCCCAGGGAGGGCTCTGTCCCTAATGTCCTCCAGCTACCACCAGCCCCTCCATGAGCTGATACCCTCACTGGAGTCCCCTGGCTGCGAGCGGCCGTGGATGGGGACCGTGTTGTTTTAATAAGATCATTCTCCTCCTGCCGTGAGGTCGCAACCCTGGGCTTATGACATCACAGCACGCTGCCATGGAGACGCCGGGATGTCACAAACACAGCTCTATGACCTCACTGCAGGAGCAGGAGATGGGGCCAACCTGGGTTTGATCGCCAATGTCCTCGGGAATAAAGGAGGGGAGGGACGCTGGGAAAGTATGCGGCTGCTGAGCGCCGGGGTGTTTGGGTTGGAAAACACCGCGCTTTCCCCACAGCGGGAAAGGCCTGTTCCTTCCTCCCCCTGTCCGCTCCCTCCCAGTGGCCAGAGCCCCCCCAGCCTTGCATCTGAGGGACAGGGGGGCTGCGGGATCGGGGCACCCCTGTCCTTGGGGCTGTGCAGTGGGGAGTGAGAGCCAGGGCTCAGCGCAGCACTGGGGCACCAGCTCAGGGGCAGAGCGGGGTCGGTGGAGGGGCTGTGTGGGTGGATGAGGCGCTCTGGGGGTGCTTTGCACCAGGAGCAGGATTGGAACCACTGGGAATGTTATCACATGGGGTGGGTTGGTGTCTGGGAGAGGTCTCCTTTTCTGCAGGGGAAGCCCAAAGCCATGGTTCTACATGAGAACAAGCTTCCTCATCATAGCACCCTGCAGCTGGACTCCAAAGCACCCCTTGGCCCTGCCCAGCCACCCAACAGCTGTCCCCTCCCATAACCAGCAGCAACTCTTTGGGACCAGCCCCTACTGCCCCGTCACCCTTCTCTGCTGCAGCCTGATTCTCCATCCTCCACACTCAGACCCTGCACCTGGG
>NW_010425338.1:3895-6430 GCF_000710305.1 Buceros rhinoceros silvestris
AAACTGTGGCTGGTTGGGGGGACACCCACCCCCCAGCCTCACTGCTGCAGGGGTGCCTGCTCTCCCCCTGCATCCCCCATCATTAATTTCCATCAGTGGCCAAGCAGGGCCAGGGCTGCCCGGGGGTGGCTGAGGAACACGGCGCTTTCCCCTGATAGCAAAAATAAATACATTAAAATTCTTGCAGGAGGCAGAAGAATGCGGGACGGCAGGAAAAAATTGTTTTATAATTTGTAATAACACAAAAGCTGGGGGGGGGGAGCGAGCTGCGAGAGGCGAGGGAAGGCAGAGACAAAGGATCAGCTGTGATGTAGAAGGCTGCTTTGTGGGGATGGTGACATCCCCGTCGCCCGTAGCGTTGGCTCAGTGTCACCATCATGGCTTTGTACCCTTAAGGATGTGGCCCTTTGGGTTGTTGAAGGGTGGTAGAATGGGGTATGGGAGAGCAAGTAATCATCCCCCTGGCAGCTTAAGCAGGTCTCAGCATCTCTCTACCTCAGTTTCCCCCTTGCTAAAGGGGTTTTTTTATGCAGTCGGAGGAAATCTGGAAGGTAGGAGCAAACCCCAAACATCCCCCTTGTCCCAGACCCCCTGGTACAGACACAAGGCAAGAAGTCCAACTTTGCCCATCCTGCCCCACCAGCCCCTCTTGGGAGATTTTGCCACAGGACCCAGGCAGCAGGGCCGGTTCCCATATATGTGTTGGGGGCATCACAACCCCCCCAGCCCCCTCCAGCCTTGCACAGGGCTGGGTCATGATAAAGTGAGTCGCTGTGCGCCAGCCGCACCTGCTCGCTGGGACAGGGCTCCCCCTCCTCCTGCTCCCCTCTTCAGGGCAAAATCAAAGGGATTTTTCTGCCCTTGGGAAATCAGATAAAGGCTTCTCACCTGACCTGCGCTGCCTTTGCGAGGGGGCCGGGTGCTCGTGGTGGGGGGACAACAGGCACTTTCAACACACCGGCAGATGAGCCGTGCGTTGCAGAGAGCTGCTGTGGAGCTCTGTCTGCAGGGACTGGGGCCCTGGGCACAGTGTCAGACTGTCCCTTGCCTTGGCAGGGATATCCCCTCCTCTAGAGCTGCCTGCCGCTGGCTTCCCCCCTAGAATCAAGGTGATGGAGGTTCCCTTAGGACAGGTAGGATGGAGGCTGGTGGGTGAAAACAAAAGACGGGGGGACTGGACACCGTGCAACAGCCCAGACACAGTGCCCAGCTCAGGGAACATCTTTGTGTCCCTGTGCTGGGGCCAGGACAGCTCCATTCTGGTCACCCGACCAAGGATGCAGACTGGGAGCCCAGTCCCTTTGTGGCAGGGCAGGGGAAGAGCAGGTGGGAAAGCTCCAGAAGTAGTGGGAGTCTCTTACCTCCTGTGCCCAGGAGGGAGAGAAGCATCATGCCAAGTCACAGATACAAGCTCAGTTATTCACCACCAAGTGATGGTGGCAGGGTGAAGGGGGAAAGCCACCAGCAATGGGTCAAGGGGAGAAGCAATGAACAAGCCAGGGGCTAGAGATGGTCAAGGGATGGGGGATAGTACTCTCACAGGAAGAGGGCAGAGCCCTGAATCACTAATAGGAGGGGTGAGCTCACCAGTGGTGAAGGTGCTCTGCTTTGCCCATGGCTGCTGGCAGACACCCTGTTTCTCTTCGGTTAATGCAGTGGGCCGTCCACGTGCTCAGTGGAGGTGGGTGCAGAGGTGGGACAGGGTCCCCCAGGGCACCTGTCCCAGCCCCAGATCCACTGTCCCGATGCTGCCAGGCTGGGAGCTGCATCCCCAAGCTCTGCTCAGAGTCATGGATGGTGCAAGAGGAAACAGAGACCCAGGGCCCTGGGCTGAGCCCTGGGAAACCATTCCCAAGGCTGCTCAAGGGGGAGAAAACTGGGATGGGAGACTGTGGGCACCAGCTCCTCCTGTCCCCAGACTCCTCCTGTCCTGTCCTGCCCTGCTGTGGCCCCCCGCTATCTCCCAGGCCCCTCAGCTTCCTCCTGCCCCAGGCAGCTCCTGCTGCTGCTGTGATCCAGTGCTGGGGGCTGTCTCCTTCCTGGGTCCTGGCTGCACCTGAGATGAGATCACTGAAAACAAGCCATTCCTCCCTGCGCTTCTGGTCCCTTTGCTCCTGGGGCTGGCTCCTGTCGCTCACCTGCATGTCCCTCTGCCCCGGGGATGTCTCCAGAGAGGAGCTGGAGCCAAGTGCCAGGAGATGCTTGGAGTGGGGTCACTTCAGTGTCCCCAGGCAGGGCAGACTGGTCTGAGGGCAGGCAGGACCATGGAGTCAGGCTTATGCCCAGTACAGGGACAGGGGCCAAGCAGGGCTGTGCTGGGGGGGGCAAGGCAGGGATGCCAGGTTTGAGCAAGGGGTGTTGCAGTTGGACAGGAGAGTGACAGACAGGTGCCTCGATGGGTACCTCGAGGCTGGGTTGGTTTTGGCAGTGCCGTGCCAGGACCCTGAGCAGAGCCAGGCGCTTCTGTGCCAGGCAGGCTCCCGCGAGGGCTGCAGGGCTGAGTCGGGCTGTGCCAAGTGGGGCTGTGCCAGGCAG
>NW_010425339.1:0-19812 GCF_000710305.1 Buceros rhinoceros silvestris
CTGCCGGCGGCGTCGGGGCGGACGCGTGACGAGCTGCGCGCAGGAGCTGCTTCCCCCGGCCGCCCACAGGTCTAAGGGCAGGTGCAGCAGCCCCATCCTCTGCCCTTCAAGCATCTCTGTGCCAAAGCCGCTCTGCTGGCAACCGTGGTGATGCCATTATTAGGCACCAGGGTGAACGGTCCCTTAGGAAGCGGTGTTCCTGTATGTCATGCATTACGTACACGGACATTATTCACCAAGTTAAGCACACCAACACTAGAAAGCGTCAGAATTCAGGCTGTCCATACACTCTTGAGCCTTTCCAACCAACGAAGCAGCTGACAGGAGTTTCAGGGAGTCAGGCTTTATTTTCACGGGTACCAACATTTCTCCAGCGAGTTTCAGACACGCACTGGCAAGAGCACTTCCATCACTATGCACCCACATCCTTCGTGCACCAAGAGCCTGCAAAGGCTCCAGCTACCCAGAAGTTTTGCTTTCAAATGAGATCTTAACTACAGCCTCAGCTCTTGCTCCAGCTACACCTGAGCACAATGCTGCTCTTAGAGGCAGTAAAGTAAAACTCAGGTTTTATTAGCGGAGCCGCTTCACATCAAATGACATTCTGCTTTGTAGTGGCCGAGCCACCCTGTCCTGAGAGAGGGAGACAAACTCCACTTTTAAAAAACATATCAAATTATTCAGGCAGCCAAAGGCACTGAAGTTAACAGACACCTCTCCCCCCAGCACTATGGATTTTAGCCAATTAGTCATTACGCCACATCTGTGAAGTGGGTTAATTTAACTCTTTTCTTTTTGCATAGGAAGGAGGCAGAAAGGTTAGGGGACTGGCCCAAGGCCACAAAGAGCACTCAGAGCTGAGCCTAGAAAGCAGAAGTCTTGTTTCTCACACCTACGTCTCAACAACTAGGCTTGGCTTGCCGATGTCAGAAAATAGACCAGCATGGCTGTAGCAGTGTAATTACACCATAGCAGTGTGTGCCGGAATAACTCTCCTTGCGGACATTCTCCTTCAGATGGAAAGTGACTTCCCAAAAGCTGTCCAAAGGACCTCACTCAACAGCACACCAGCAGACACTTTGGGGTTTGCCTTTTTTATTTTCCCCCTCCCCTTCATTTTTGGGGGGTCAACATTCCTGAGATGCAGGTCTCTGCAGCCTTTTGAAGCCTTTGATCACTTTTTCAACCACTGAAAAGGAGGGACAAATGCAAAACATGTCATTGAAATGCTGCAAGTCTTGTTGTCAAGGTTTTTATGGTGCTTTTCATCAAAATGTTGAAAACTGAAAGCTTCCAGCTGGCTTTCCTTACAGGTAATAATTTAATAGCTAGCAGCTTTTCACCCAAAGCTGCTGGAACCTGCTTGAGCCACGGAAGCTGATGGGAAAAGGCAGACCCATCCTCTACAGTAATTATTTTTGATGTTTGTAATCCTGCTGCTCCATAAGCTTTCAAAACCAAATGAAGCTCTGAAAACACGGAGGAGCGACCAAAGGAATAGTAAGGGACAGGGAATAAAGTGGAAGGGTTTGCCTTTAAAAATCATCTCATCAACTCCAAGGACAGCAGAGACAAGCGCATCTTCACTACAACGACACAGGGGTGAATCACTGCTTTGAAGGCAGAACTCAGCTCAGGGGCTGCAGCAAGAGCTCCATGGTGATTTACATCCATCACACACCTGCCCCAAAATGATACTGGGCAGAACAGCTGTGATGGTCTTGAGGACCGAGTGATGATTTGGGGATCAGGAGACCAGGGTCCACATCCAACCATGGTCAGAGGTCCTCCATGTAACTTCAGCCAAGTCATCATTTCTCTGTATTTTAGTTCTCCCTTTCTAAAATGCAGTGAATAACGCAGTATGAGGTTTTTCTTCTGCTGAGCAGTGCCCCAAGAGCAATTCTCAGCTTTGCCATGGACTTCTGCTACTTTACAGAGGTCACTTCAGCACGCCTTGGAAAGAGTCATCGCTGGAGATCCTGTGAGCCTGGTGGGCAGCCCCTTTCCCTGCTATTTCCATCGACAAGACCTAAGCAGCCTTCACATGGCCCTGCCTGCCCTGGGACTCTCCTGCCGCACCAGGCCAGCTGCCCTGGCAATCACAGCCTGCGCAGACTGCCACCTACTCATGAGACCAGCGACGTCCCTCCAGGCATTTGGCTCAGTCTCCATGGGCCTCTGTTCGCCTGTGCGCTGGAGGTAATCGAGCTCCCCCATCTCACAGGGACCCTGGGAAGAGAATTTAATTCCTCATCGCTTGTCAGTAACGCACTTTGATACATCAGTGATGGGCTCAGCCTGTTTTCAGTGGAACATGTAAACATTTAACCCCTACATAAGTGTGCATATGCACATGTGTGAGAACTATTATTTGAAACAACCATAATGCTTTTTATGTAAATTCTGCTTTAATTTATCTAATCCTTTTTCATATGCCTGTGTAAGGTCAAGACATTCTAGGTGTTCACTCCCAAAAAGCTTCTATTAGGCGTTCACATAAACACTAGCTCATCCCAGCAAAAGCTCCCGCTTTACTTCGGTGTAACAAATTTAAAAAGACATCTCTAACGCACTGTTGCCTGGGGCAGCTATAATCACCACAGAGCAGCAGACCCCTGCATCAGCTTTTCTTGCCTCCAGGCTGAACCCTCTCTTCTCCGCCCACAGAAGGGGCACTTTGAAGACAAACTGGATCAAATCCCACTATACTTTGAAGAGGACAAACGCAGACCTTTCGCTACTTAACTGTGCGTCGGCAACCTAAAAACCATATAAGCACTGATCTATTCATTATTCCATCTCCTCCTCTTCACCACAATGAAGCACTGTTTTATGCTTATGTGCATCAGTAAAGAGACCTATAAAGAAAATAATGAACATCCTTAAACATCTTCAGAGCGTACCCTATTAATTTTAAAAGGGACAAAACATACTGTACCCCTTGTATTTCACCAAGATAAAAGCCTATAGATTAATTCCTATTAAAACTGTTGGTATTTTCAGGACACGCCGATGTAATTTATGGAGAGGCACAATACTCATAATAGCTCAAAGGCCACAGAAACTGTAGATCTGTGTCTGTTGCTGTAGTTGTACAGGCATTCATTGTACAGAGAGCAGTTGAAAAGGCAGAGTATGTAATCTGAATACTAAATTTGTGAATAGTTTCTCACTTGGGCTGGTTAGGCTTTTCAAGAGCAGCGGATGCTTTGTAGGGGACTTTGTAAAACATTCTGCTAATATACCACGTGATTGCTGTATTTTCTTCTCTTATCTTCACTGTTAGAGCTTTATTCATGAAGACACAGTATTTGATTCTTAGAAGGGCACCAGCTCCTGCTCCGTGCTCTCCACCTGAATTCAGTTTGCTCTGGGAGAGACCATCTTCACAACAAATACTTCTTCCTTCTTCTATAAAGTGGACAACTCTAAGTGTACGTAACCCAAACGTACACAAGAAACAAAGATCCTTTCCCTCACCCCCGTGTATATCTATTGCTATATCCAAGTTACATGGAAAATAGTATTAGATTTTCTGTTTTATTATCAATAATAAAAGTGTACGGGTTTTCTCTTTTATCATGAGATATAAATGTATATGGATATATCATTTATGAGGAAGGGCAATTCTAAAGTGTCCTAACAAAATTTAATTATGACACAAGCTACTAAGAGAGCAGGCTTGAGCCTGGGATAATTTTTATTCTTTGCTGGTACAGCACCTAGCACAATGAGGATTTACACATGACCCAGCTTCCCACTTAGTACTTTAACAAAAATAGGAATTAACTCTTGCTTTGCTTAGGGCTGGAAATCACAGCACCAACAGAGCTACTTATGCTCAATAGTGAACAGTGAACCACACAGAACTGTGGAGTTTAGGAAGCAGCTGATACAAAAGCGTGCAGGATCTTTTGAAATTACTGGAGCCACTGGAGGCATTTAGGCAGACAGACACTTGTTACTTGAGCTGAAATTAAAGGTGTCAATTATACTGAACATTGCAAAGTACTAGGAGACATCCAGTGACAAACAGCCAAGCACACAACTTTGCAACATCTGAAAATTTCGTGGGAATACAGTCCTTCCATTCCTCTGTGAGAGGATTAACAAGAAGGTAGAATCTCAAAAGGCCAGAAGTTGCCATTTGGGTTTGAAGGGCCTTCTACAACACAGAAGGCTTCTACCAAACAGGCTGCAAACATCACAGACGCAGGTCTTGTAAAGCTCCCGATACATAACTTCTGGGCTCAATCTGACATACTACAGCTGTATGCATAATTGTCATCCTGTGTGAAATACAGGCTAGAAAAAGCCACCCCATGGATACACTTCCACTACAGCTCTTTAAAGCATGGCAAAAAATTGAGGAATAAAAACATTTTCTCTTCGACTCCATCTTACCTGCAAGTGCACAGCATGAGCCAGTGGCTTCCTGGGAGCCAAGAGCCACAGGGGTGCCCCAGGCCAGCAGAGCAGGAACCTCACCAGCCAGGGCCCACCCCACAACCCCCAGCAAAGAAACAGAACAGGCCAGAGATAATGGCCAGGTCTCACTAAGAACCATGATCTTCAGGCAAGTCTGCAGTGAAGAGGTCAAGCTGAGAAGTCAATCTGCAGGTCAGGACCACTAAGGTCCATGGCTAGGCAGAGGCACAACTATAGCCAAGGAGGAGACCAGCAACTCCCCAAACATAGCCCAAAGAGCAATGCACGAGGCTGTGTTTAAATGGGCTCCTGGCCCATGGCAGGAGTAGGGGTGGAGGCCCCAGATGAGGCTGATCAGGGACATTAGGGTTTGTTGGTGCCTTCAGCATCCTCACGCTGCCAACTCGTCTCCAGCTCTGAACTACTATGGATAGGAGTTTTCAAACGAGAAAATGAAGAGCTGACCTTATCGAAAAGTTAGTCTGATTGACTGTGAAGGCTCTTGCTCAGCAGGAGCTGTTTGGCATCTCACTCCTCCTCTGCCGAAGAGAGATGCTGTGCATGAGGGAAGTAACTGGCATGTTTTTAAGCTCACGTCTCGCCTTACCTTGCAGGAGCTTGTGGATCTCCCTAGAAGGAAAACAGGCTGTATTCCCTGATTCTACCTGGGTGGTTGCATTTCCTTCAGGGAGGGTCCCAGGACCTTTCTTAAAAACATCTGAAGGATGTCCTGTTTATTCAGTTCACTCCTCACTCACCACATTTCCAGAAACAGCACAGACCCTCTTCAGCACTCATCGGTACAAACAAGGCATTGCTGATTTACTGGCATGTGCTTTATCCTCCATAGTCCTTGTCCCTCTTTCTTCACCAATCTTCCAGCATCATGCTGGTGCTTGTAAGGGATCCAGGAATGGGCAGCGGTGCTGGGTCAAAAACTTGCTGCTGTGGTAGTCAGGGGCTAAACAGATAAAACATTTTGCAGGCTGGCAGCAGCTCCTGCATGTGTGGGGCTCTGCAATGGGACCTGAACCAGAGTACAGGCACGGCTGTCCCAGGGGAGCTGGGCAGAAATTAGTTAGTCGCCTGTGTGCTGCTCAGCGCAATGTTTGGACTCAGAGCAGCAGTTCAGTGTGAAGTACCGCATCTGCAGGGAGTGCTGAGGGGGAAAAGCTGCCATCCAAACCAGTCTTTTGATCATTGCAGAAATGGTGTGTCTTCAGAATCCCATGAGTAATGAAGTGAGACTGTAAAATTGTCTGAGAAACCAGAAAAAGCCAGGCCTTCACCTCCAGAAGTGCACAGCTGAGCCAAGGCTGACACGCTGTCATCTCAGAGGTGAAGGACAGCCTGGGGATGAGGCCTAAGTCTGGATTGCTTATGACTGGCTTTCAAAGCCTTGCTTTGGAGGAAGATCTTCATTTCCCCCTCCATTTACCAGGGGTATTCTGCTACAGGCACCTTGTTTAGCCTTCTCTTCCTTGGCTGCTTCTGGAGTCCGTGGAAGAGACTGATGCATCCAGATTGCCACTCCAAGATTAGCCACATTAGATTCCTGCTTCTAGTCACTCTCCAGAGGAGCGTTTCTTTCTCTGGTGACTACGCGGGGAGGCTGGAGAGATCAGCTTGGTAAATATGTCACTGGCGGTGGGTGAATATCCCCGTTCATACTTCTGTTCTTCACCTAGGAAATGAAGCTGATAGTTTTCCTTCTCCTCTGTCGACAGTGCCAAGAATCAGGAACCCCTCAGTGAGAGGGGCAGGGACTTGGACACAGCTGTGAGTGTGCGAGAGGCAAACATTCCAAAAATAGGGCATTTGTTTCCCTCTTTTGTGCCCATAAGCAAAGTGTCATCATAGACGTGTCCTGGGGCTTGTTTGTGAAAATACAGACACCTTAAATTAACCGGCCACGTAATCAGTTTTAAAGCGGAGCCAGGTTAACTTTGATTAACCACAAGCAACAATTTTGATCATAAAGAGAAAGCATTAGCATATTTTTACACTCCTCTCAGTGTCACATGGAACAACGTTTGACCACAGCCTTTTACAGCTGCATGTTAAGTTTTAGTGCGGAGCATTCCTCTGTCTCGCTCCAGCAGCAGAGCTGATGAAGTGCTCCACCAATTTTTTTTTTAGGAGAATGATTTGTTTAGTAGTAGAGAATTTCTTCATTTTTCTTATTTTACTCTGGATTTTACTCTGGGAAAGGAATAACAGTTCTCTACATCCCGACATTACCCACACATAACTGTGCAAGCAGAGAAAACATAACTTCATTCTTGTGGTTTGAAAATGCCTCCCTTTTCCTGTTTGTTTGTTTGCTCTTAAGAGGGGGGTGTTTCTATTTTTTAGCTCTCCTTTGGGGCTTTAAATCAATGAAGACATCATTCGGTCTCTATATTAAATAGACAATCTTTTACTCCCAGCTACTGCCAATACACCGTCCTTTTTTTCTGTGATCTGGAAGAACAAAAGTTACTCTGTCTTTATTAGCATCATAAGGGATTCTTCTAATTACGATTTTGGGTGGTAGAACGATGGCTAAAGAAGATGCCATTTTATCAGGCATCTTTTCTTCGCTGCACATGCCTGAGTTGATACCACTAATATTAACCGAAATTCTCCTACTGACTTCAGCTGAAAAGATTCCATCTAAAATCTACAAAACTAAAAAATAAAGATTCAAATTTTACAGCACTATGAATGAGGACAGAAATAGAAAAACCTTTGCAGATATTATCATCATCATCATCATCTCAAAATTTCCTCTTTGAATTGCATTTCCTGGTTTATTGCATCCGTACGCTGCTAAAGAGTGTTCTTCTCGTGACAAAACTGTCCTTGTGCGAAAGACTCGTGGAGTTTATTGTGAAGCCCCGTAGAAGTACCAGGTCCCAGCTTGCTCACTGTATTAGAAAGGCAAATGCTTCTCTCAGTGGTTTGCTGCTGCTTTGGCTTTGTTGGGATGGGTTTTAATTCAACAAGGATATGACTTTACGTTCAGCTCTAAAGTTTGGTTAAAAATAGCTATTGAAAATGATCCTTAAAATCTGAAGATGTTTTCCATGGAAATTGAATCCAATGTAGCTATAGGTCTTTAGTGTTGAACTTGATCTTTAAGCGATTGCTACACTATAATGAGTTAACTGGCTGACGACAAAATCAGGACTCTCCAGCAAGGTTATCCTAGATGGCTCCTGCAAGACTTCTGCACATTTCCACACATGACCCTTTGAAACAAAGCATTTGCCTGGCTGTCAATAGTGGCTGCTTCTTTTGTAAGACAAAAGAGTTCTGTGGAAAACCCTGTCATAGTTGTCATCGCCCTAAAATCAGAGATACCGAGAGAGGAAAAACTATGATGACTTCTCTAAAGATTTACTATCTGTGAGTGCTTTTAGAGTAGACAGAGCTATGAAAAAAAACCAAAACGCCAAACTGCGGTGATGATCTCTTATTTCTCCACGGGAATGTTTTTTCCCACTGCCCTTCTTTAAGAGGTAGTTTCTTGCTTTAGATAAGGGACGATCCATCAGCTGCTTCATAGAGCAAAACTGACACCCACTGGCCACCCCCAGTACTTGAAACACTTTGAGCTACTGAGCAATCTTTGCCTTAGGACAGAGCAGGAGAAACGGGAGGTGGAACAACCTTCTAGCTCATCTCAGACCTTCTTCCTTACAGTTCAGCTTACTCTGTGGCAGCCCCAAAACCCCGCTGCCATAAACGGGACAATGCATAACGTAACACTTAGACTCCCTTTTGCATCTCAGGGAATCAGTTGTATAAACTCCTTTTACATGACAAATGGCAGAGCTCCTATCTCTTTCTGCACGAAAATGGACCAGCTTTACTGACCATTTTTTTCCCCTGGAATCCAAGAAGACGTTTCATTTGATCGATCCTGGGCTTGCTGTGCCCACGGTCCACCACGCTCCCCTGCATCAGCTATTTGCAAGCAACCATCCATGTGCTGGTTGCCACTCAGCCAGACTTACTCAATTCTGCTCCAACAGAGGTCCATAACTTCTGCGTCCCACATTTCTCTGCAGTATCCTCGTTCCTCGTCACGCTGTCACCTCTGATCGCTGGAGCTTTATTATTAAGGCTCCCAAAGATAACGTTTGCTACCACGTACTGTTGCCTGTGTGTTGCGTGAGGAAGTGTCCCTCTCTGTCTCCCTGCCACAGCATAGGCCAGAATTACATTTATACATTTATTTTTCGATTGCATTGCACGCTCATATCTGATTTGCTATCCACTTAAGCACTTCCAACACGATTGCCTTGTAAGTAGCTCCTTCCTACCAAATATCTTGGGGTTAGATTATATTTATCTCCTCATGGAGAACTTCAATCTTCCCTGAGATTCAATCTAATTCTGTTATTTCCTCCACATGTCATATATCATCATGTACTACTCCCCGGTATTATTCCTTGCTCCTATCTGGTCTCTGAAACTCTTCTCCACTCTCTTGCATGCTACAGCTTCGTACAGTACATTAGATTCTACACAGAATGCGTCACTTTGCTGAAGGGTACATTATTATGTTTAATGTAACCAGCGTGCCCTTTTATGCCTGCGTGATCGGTTTGCACGTTAGCTATTTTAAACATCTCCATAGAACATTATTCAAAATTTAAAGCATGGCATCTCTAAAGCGCCGTCCTGTTTCTTATCATGTCTTCCAGGCAGTGTAGAGTAACTTACGTCGTTAAACAGGGAAGGGTGTCTTTCAGCACTGAGCAGCTTCATCCATGCACATTCTCCCTGCCTGTGCCTCAGCCTCCAGGGAAAAAGGAAACCGGGTTAAACAGTGCTCTCCCCTTCTGAACACTCATACGTTCAGATCCTCTCACAGGGGTCTTCGAGAACAGGCAAGCTACTCTAGTATTTTAAAGTCTTATTTTTTAAGAGCCCTAGAAGAAATGAATACTCTGACTTCATTTGACAGTCTCCTTTCTGCTTCTAACTTCTCCAGGTAAGCAAAGTGTCACCCTGCGTTGCTTTAGAGGAGCTTGATAAAATTACAAGATTATTTTACGATGTTTAATAGATAGTTAGTTAATAAGTTGAAGGCAACCTGTGACAGCAGCCTCTCTAGTCAGCGCTGGCTTGATTTTCCCAAATGCTATTTACATCCACTTCACCCTTAACAAAGTCCTCTCACCCGTGGCCTGACTTCATGACAGGCTGCAGCTCAGGCTGGGGTGGGGGGGCCTTCGAGGACCTGAGCACAAATACCTCTGACAGTGCCATCAGGGGGAACTGGCCAAAGATATTAGGGCGACTCATTGCCACACACCCAGCCTCAGTTCTACAAGGGAGGAAGACCCCCCCTTGACTTCCCAAGTCCAGAGTCCTACTACTTTGACTTAGCCCAGTTGTTAGTCCAGCCCTAGCTCTCCAGCATTAGCCTTTCACAGGGGTCAGCGAGGGACAAGTCACAGGTCTGGATGAGCAAGACAAAACAGCCCACAGCTGTACCACGTTGTCTGCGAGCATGCAGAGATGCCCTGTCTGCCCTGGCATTTGGGAGCAGTGAGGAAGGAACTGGAGGGTAAGTTCCATCCCAACACGGACATACCAGGAAGGGTCGGCTGCTTTAGCAGAGTTACTATGGAAAAAGCCAACCAGGAACCTGTCTCTCGCAGCACAAATATTCTTTATTGCACCTCACTCAGAGTAATTCAGGCAAGACTAGAAACCATTCTCCCAAACTACAATGTGCAGCCTCATGGTCAATGGATGAGGTGGTTACTTGGAGAATATGGAGCCCATTCATCCCCAGATTTCACCATGTCCCAGAGGTGGAGGCTGCTGGTGGGATGGAGGCGATGCTCTGCAGCATTACTGTGGGGGACTGGCCTCTCGGCCTCTCTGAGCTCCATCTGCAGAGAGGGGGTTACACTGAACTGAAGCAGCAGATATGTCTTCCCTGCTTTCCTTCTGCAGTGATAACTCCATCAAAATAATACTGAGCTGCCATATACGTGGCTGATGGCTATGTATCACTTATTGATTTTCTTTGCTTGAAGCTTAGCCATGATTTCAGGCATGCAAAAATCCATTACCTCAGAACGATATGTCAGTGAATTGCTTTCTATGTTAAAAAGGGAGGGGAAAAAAAATACATTCAATAAAGAGTCCTGGGATTTTCAGCCTATGCCTTAGGTAATGATGGGGTTGTGAGAATGCAGGTAAGTCCCCACCTCGATTCATGCCCACACAAATAATACGCTTTCTCTGCGGGCTTCTGTTTGAATATGCTTTTCCTTATTCAGGCTACATTTGTCTTTATATAGCAGGACTCCTGGGGGAAAGAATTGTTTATATAGAGGAACCTTGTGTTGTTTAGCTTTCAAATTTCATTTTTCAAAGCAATTCCTGGAAAAGGACCCACTCCATCACTCTCCTGAGTATTTGCTTATTCAAGATCTGCAAAGAAGGGTAATTTTCTCCAGCTCTCAGTGTGGGGGCAGAAGAAGAGGCTGGTTGTTCGCAGAAGCACAGAACCCATTTCGGTCATGCAACTCTGTGGATGCGTTTGAACACCAAGTCCCTGTGCCCTCCCATGCTATCAGGTCATCGTGCTGAAAGCCCAGCCCTGGTTGGATGCAGACATAGCGGGGTGTCTCTGCTTTGCAATTTCCCAAGTCCATGTTGAGCATATGGTGTTGCTGCACAACCCTGATCTTATTAGTATTTGGCTTTTTAAAACTAGACTTCACACCCACTCTACTGCATCATATTGAGACCTCTTCGCTGTGCCTAAACTGTACAGTTAGTGTCTTACTACCCGTGTTCCTGCCTTCTCCTACTAGCACCGAGAGATATATCTGCAGCAGTCGAAACAGCAGCCTTTCCTACGTAGCAACAAACGATCCAAGGACACTTATGAAACACCACAGGAGCCCCTCTGCAAACTGACACTGACACATTTGGAAGTTTGGATGCTGAGAAACCCCTCAGAGAGAGACAATGTGGAGACCCTTCAATGTCATCTACGAATACATTTCACTGGGATCATCCATGGATGGAAACGGTACCCAGCAAGTTTATGCTGCTGGGTAAAGACTAATCACAGACCCTATACATTACTGCATGTTTATATACGCTTAGTTGTTGGCTGATAGCGCAGTGTAAAGCAAGAAAAACTTCAAGACAATGACACCCTGAAGAAAGTCAAGAGCTATCAGCCCTTCTGACTTCCCATACCCTCACCAAGATATCCCAACACCTCGACAGAGATCCAGACATGCAGTCTAGATGTGCAATCCAGACACTTTCTATAAGTGACATAAAGTCGAGGAGAAAATCCCAAGAGCCAGTTTTAACTGCTTTTTAAGTGCAAACTTGTTTATAGACTCACAACCAGTGTTTCCATGATTTTACCAGCTATGTTTCCGTTGTGAGACAACCGCTTGTTTTTTACTTTGATAACTAAGAACTGCAGATGTGGCTGGGTTTTTTCCCCCTGCCCTTTCAGCCTTCCTTTCAGCTGCATAAAACACGCAGACTTTTTCCAATTTTCAGGTTTAGGTCTCAACCCAAGACAGCACTAAAGCCAATGTCTTCATTTGATGTTAGCCCTCCTTTTTTCATCAGGAGGCTGAATTAGATGAGGTGTCCCTTCCAATTTAAATCACCCCACATGCACACATCCATAGTAACAGTACTTAATATTTTCTGTAAGATGGCCATCACAGAACAAAAAGGCTCAAAGATGTTATACTCCACGTACCCGGGAAGCAAGGACAGAAAAGGCAACACAAGGCGCAGAAAGAGAGTTGGTTTCCAGGGGTCTAATAATTTTTTTGCAGTATCATGGTTATCAGGGAGAGGTTTCAAGGGAGATTGTGTACTCACCCCCATTTTTTTTGCCCTTCATGCAAATTTAAAATCCACAGCCAATCTCTGGTCTTTCAATGACTCTTCTGTTTTGGGGTTTATAATATTATTTTTAAAGATGGTTGAAAAATAAATACACTGATCAAAGGGATTTCCGGTGTTGTTGCTTGCTTTCTACCTTTTCATAAATAATGGAAATACACAGCCGAGCCGTAGGAAGCGAGTGGCTGTACTGTTTATTGCTTTCCTCTGGGGAGCCATTTATTTTACAACTGCTACAGTTTACTTTGGGAAACGTGTCTGATTGTAACACTTGCAAACGCATATTTCGAAAGCTGCCTCTGATAATTTATGCACTCACGCTTGCAGATCACATGTTATTTTAAAGCGTCCCCATTTTCACTGAAACAAAGGGGGGGCGGGGGGGGAAGCCACCTGTGATACACCTAAAGGGAAACCTAGGTAGTTGAAGAATAAAATTTCTATTACATTGTTCTCAACACTGTATTAATCCTTTTGGACCACAACCTCCATCATGCATAGTAAGATTAAAAAAAAAAAGATGGGGGAAAGCTAGAATTTAGTACAAATTACTACGAATTTGTCAAGAACATTAGTTCAGAATGGCAGAGAGAGAAAAAAAAAGTAGCTATGCAAGTTTATTGTACCTATCCTTTACAATTTACCTCAACAGGCAGAAAAATGTCCAATTTGGTGGAACATTTTTCTTCAAAACTCCAAACAGTTGAGTTTTTCCCTCCGTTTTCATTTCTGCCATCAAATTCAAAATAATGTCCACCCCAAACTTATGTTTTCTGCTTTTGGAAACATATTTCTGGGTTTGAGGTTTTCAGTTTTCTCAAGAAAAAGAAAAAAAAACCCAGCTTGGTAAATGGAAATTATTCCCTTTTTTTTTTTTAGTTAAAATTGAAATTTTCTGCTAAAAAAAGAAAAAAATTCCAGCTAGTTTTAATTCTTTATTCTTGCTTTTAGTCCATCACTGCAGGCATGGCAACAGACTGGAGAGAGGACAGAAACCAGGAGAAGTCTCCAGCAAAAGCTCTGTGAAAGGCAAGCACATGGACAATAACCAAGAACTAATACTATTCACCTAATTCTGATCAAGTTCCCAATATTCAATTATTTCTTGCCACCATATTTAACAAGTGAAGCCAAGGCCTCAGTCACAAATATCAGGGCATTGCAGATCATTTCTTCTCTGTGTATTTTACTCTCTGCACAAACTGAGGTTTGCTTTGCCGAGCACGAGTGGTTCCCATCAACCAGCCCTTATACTAAAGGATCTATAATATTTCTGGACATTTTTGTGCCAGTAAGACAACCAAAGTGATAGGCAATCTCCTACCCCTACCTATGCCTGTTTGTTTCAGGGCATTATAAGCCAGTTTTGGCTGGTAGCAGCCACTCCTCAGTGAGGCAATATAATTTATATTTACCCCCAAATTAACCACGGATACATTTAGGTGTGCATTTTTGAAGGAGCGAAGGCAGACGATAAAACATCGCCCGCAGAGGTCTCCTTCGTAACTGCGTGCATTTGCAGGGAATCATCTCTTCAAACATCCCTTACAGAGCAAAACACGTTCCGTGTCCTTCCACTGACCTAGCCCCTAGTGCTCCCCAAGTCCATCTGTGTAGGCATAATAAATCCCTCATCCCTGTTCTTCCCAAACTTTTCACCATCCTTCTGAGCACATCCTGATAAAATCTCCCTGCAAGAGGGAAGCAGGGTCACAAAATCAGAACTGGGGAGCACGTGGGCTCCTTGCTGTCTTCTCCAGCTGAAAACTTTCCCCAGAGAAAGGTTTTTGGGCAGAAAGTGAGGGGTAATCTACAGAACAGCCCCCAAAACTTTCCACGACACTCGAACTTTCTTTTATCTGTGGTAAAAGGCAGATGAGTTTGATGTTTATTATCAGCTTTTCCTATTGTCATGGCGCGGAGCTAATGTAACTGCCGAGCTGTAGTAATATACAGCTGCTCTTTGAAACGCACCGGTGAATGTCAGTTAGGCAGTATTTATGCTTCTCATGGTGTCAGAGTAATTAACATCCCCTTCGTTTTAAGTAGGCGATGAAACAATACATTAAAAGTCCCCTCAGAACATACCAGAAAGGGTTTAAATGCAAAGAAAAAAATAAACCCATAAAGATCAGGGCTGCGTTTCAGCACCTCGCTGTGGGTGTGGTAGAGCTTAAACCCAAGGCAAAACTCCTACTGACAGGAATGAAGCAAGAGGTGCTCAGGCTGGACGCTGGCACAGAGATGAGGAGGGGGAGGGGGGGAGCCCTGTTTGCTAAGGCCTCGGACTAATAACAGCTGAGCTACTTGGATTCTCTTTTGTTCTCCATTTGTCCACCCTAAAGCCTCTCTGTCTTTTTTTTTTTTATTCATACAGCATTCAGTTTCATTAAATGTTTACGACCCTATTACAGGATACAGTTTTACATTACTGTAATAAAAGGGAGTTGATAAAACTTCATTATCTCTGGTGGCAGAGGAAGAATAAAATCTTACACCTTCACGTTTGTCCATAACATTGGTTGTAATAACTTTTTTAAAAGCCAAAACACACACACAAGAAAACCTCACCTGAAAATCCAAGTTCACTGTTCCTGGATTCAGTGTCACAATGTCACCATTGAAAATTGGTCTATCAAGCATATAAGGAAAACTTTACTAGAGCCACAGTTTCTTTGTCACTGCATTTATTATTTCAGGGCAACACCTTTTCGTTCCCTGTGTTACGAGAGTGGGAGGAATACGATGGTTAAAAGCACAGCAGTGTCACCTCAGCAAGGACAAATTCATACCCAAGTCAGGGTGTGGAGCTCAGAAATTCCTGTGATCTTTTCCTTTAAAAAATAAATTGCTGGTACTTTAATCATTTATCAGAAGGAAGAAAGTGTTTGTTTCAAAGGCACAGAACAAGGGCTTTAAAATTAAACTCTGTTCATCTTCAGCTTCTGAGTGAATGCAAGAGTAATAAGGATTTTAAGATCTGCAGAGATGTTTTAATTCCCTTATCTTTTTCTTCTACCTGCAGAATGTAATCTCTTTTCTTCTTTTTTACCAGGTGTGCGAGAAGGAACATTTTGATAGAATCCAGTTCTCAGTTTTGCAGTTTATAAAATAAGAAAAAAAAATTACCAACACAAATTCCGCACTAACAGCTCCTGCAAAATACTCGCCTCTTCCCCTCCCACAGCATTTTCAGTTGTTTTGTTTAGAGGACAAATCCGCCTGGACCATGCAGTAAGGATGCTGCATACAAGTACCACCACATGTCCCCGCCGTTTAGGGGAAGCCACAGTGAGGGGGACTGAGATGCCCAGCCCGAAATGCCTCTGGGGTTTGGGCTCTGACACCCCCAAGGGGGTCGGGTGTGGGTGCTGCAACACCGAAGGGGCACAACCAAGGGCCGGCAGGGAGAAGGAGGGAACGGTGTGGTCGGGGTTTGGGAAAGGTTTCTGCAGGGGAACCGGTTCTCAAGCTCTGCAGAAGGTCTGCCCAAGACCGGTCTCAGAGGAGCATATTGGACATGGAGTGAAAAACTGGTCTCAGATGGGTCTTTTGCAAGCAGAGGGATGGGCCAGCTACCAATCACCCCTGAGCTGGGGGCAACCAGCCGGACTGCAAAGCCTTGGAAACAAACAGGAGACGGTGGCTTCCCCAGCTGCCCTGCTCCAGCTACACCAGCCTCTCAACACCCTCTCCGGGCCTCCACATATTTCTTGAGTTTCCTTCATTTCTCACCCTTTCTTCAAAAAAAAGTTCTCTTTGCATGGAAGAGCCACCGCCATTTGATGGCAGGGTGAGCTACAGCCCTGCTGGCCAGCTGTGGGCTCCAGATGTGCTGGTGGAGAGCAGGCACTCACCTGGGTACCTCCCCTCTCCCCGCCTGCTCCCAGTCAGAAAAACTGAAGGGGTTGCTTGTTCTGACAGCAGTTGTCCCTCCATCAAGCCTGGCCAAGACGCTGTCGGGGACACCCAGAGGGTCGGGAGCTGGTGGAGAAAGGAAAAGGTAGACGCTGAGCGGTTGTGGTGTCCCCTGGCCCCCAGCACTGCTCCATGGGCAGAGGAAGGAAGCCCACCAACAAAAGAAGAGAGGCAGGTGTGCAGGGGGAACGGTAAGGAGATAAGAGATATGGGGCAGGACGAGGCCCCGGATGGGAAAAGCTGTATTTAAAGAGCCTTTTTCATACCTGAGACAGGCAGAAGGAGCACACAGCCCCGTCCTTACTCATGGCACCATGGTCTGTGCGCTGGCTTTCTCTTTGCTTGGAAAGCCTCGGTGACGTCTCCTCTACAGTGTGCTGGGGAAATGAGGTGGCCTCTACCCAACGTAGCGGTCCTAGATTTAATGCTGGGTTAACAGCATTTGGTCTAGCAGCAATCTGCATCACCAGGGCTGGGGAGAGCTGGTTTTCAAGTCGTCCAACTGAAAATGCATCTCCAGCTCGCGGTCCTGGTCCTTGCTACTACCCCAGTTTGGGTTTTCAGGACGCGCACAGGTCCCATATTCAGCCTTTCAGCTGGAAGCTCGAGGGCTAGAAAAAGTTTTAATTTAAAACCCACACGTACATAAGCAAAACCGCTGTGAGATTTGGCAAAATCAGGAGGCTGTTGCGTTTTTTTGTAGAAGTTAAAATGGAAAATTGTCAGATTCCTGATCCTGAAAGGCCCAATAACCAACTTCCTGTGCTAAAAAAGCCCTTTTGCACACACAGGACCGTAAATGTGTAAAGTCTAGACAAAGGATCATGTGTGTGTGCTAAAGCCAACAGCCCCGTACTGTAAAACCAAAGCAGGTCCAGGCTGTGGCTCTCCAAACTGGCACATGTGCAGATGTCCCACTGGAGCATTTGGTGCTACAAATACACCAAGTCAGCAAAAAGCCTTTTGTTCCTGTCTGTGAAAAAGATGGGGAGGTGGGAAAAAGGAGGTTGGAGGGAAGAATGGAGATGTTTAAATGGTCTTTGAGCGAGATCTGTTTTCTGAAAGTGGAAACAACTATTTTGTAGTTGCTTCTTGACTGTTGGAATCAACCATCTGCCCTGTAAGAAACTAACCTCAGGTACGCTTCATATGTCAAAATAAAATTTCAGTTCAATGTCTGGGATGGAAACTGCTCAACATGAAAGAGGCAGTTTCATACAGACGGCATTAGGATTCGGGGTTTCTGCCCACATGCAAGAGTGGAAAGCTGCTTTTAAGACATTGTTGGAGCAGCCCCGTTTGATACAGCAGTTTGTGGGCTGGACAAGGGTTTAACTAAGGTTTCAACTCAGTGTGGCTTTTCCCCGGGGGAAAGAGGGGGCTCAGCGAGCATCTGCCAAGGCTCCTCAAAGGTAAAAATGAAGGTGGTGCCTATTAGTCAGAAACCACCACAAAGCTGCGGAGCCAGAGGATGCTGAAGCCCTGGGTGTGCTATTTAACACCTGCCAGCTTTCAGCGCAACTGTATCCTATGAGGCTGTTTCCACTTGCATTTGTGGTTAGCAAAAGCTAACCCCAAAGCAATTAACACTTTTTCTCTAAGGTTTCTGCTGAAAAGGACTGTCGCTTGCACATCCGAATCTCAGTGAGGAAAACACCGGTTGAATGCTCGAACTGAATTTTTATGGAGGCTTTGGTCTCAGGAGAGAAAGATGTGGCGCAGCACTGGGGAGAAAGGGATCAGAGAGATGAAAAGAGGGCATAAGAACAGGAGACTGTCAAGAACACATGGCCTCTGTGGGTTAAAAATCTTTCTGGATACTCAAATTCCTTTGAAAATCCAAAGCCATAGGGATAAGGCAGTGGAGTGCCTGCCTTTTAACTTCTGTTAAAATACCCTCCAGCCTACGATCATTTTAACAGGGGTTAAGGTGGGGGATTAATTCACACTCCCCTAAAGCAGCCTCCTGCCTGAAGCCCTGCCTGCTCCATCCTGTTTTGGCTCCTGCAACCCAGTTCAGATGCACGCAAAGAGCTGTAGCCTGAGCTCCATCCTTCGGCTTGGAAAGACACTCCCAGCTCCACAGATGTTATTTCACTGCCCTCCTCTGTGAATTTTGCTGCCCTGACAATAGGATGAGGGCGAGCCCTACAGACATCAGCTTGCTGCCAGGTCAGGGTGCAGAGGGGGAAGGGAACAGGGAACAACTTTTTGGAGGGAGGGGAGGGTCTGCTCTACACCCCTACCCAGACAGTACGGAGCTGCTTCTGCATACGCAGGTCCCTTCTGGCCCCTCTCCCTGCTCCTCTCCTCTCTCAGAGCAATACAGACTGTATGGCTGCAAGGTTCTTAAAAAGCTTTGGAAACAGAAACATTTTTAAACTTGAGTGTCCCATGGGTATTCCTCTTTACCGAGAGACACTAGAGGAATCAGCCACTTGGGAGCAGAAGCAAATATTTATGTATGAGCTGCATTTATTAAATTCCCTCTCATGGTTGACCTTATTTTTTCTTCTTTTAAGGGTTAAATAGCTTTAAAAACAAACCCCCTTTGGCTCAGCACTTCAGACTGCTCTAGACCAGACGTCCCCAGTAATCCTGCTGGTTTAACTGTGAACACAGCTTGTTGCAGACCTGCTTCCCACCAAACTTCCTATGCTGGAAGCCTTGGCTTTGCCTCCCTGTTAAAGCGACAGAATAAAATGGGAGAGAGATGACACTACCCAGCAGTGTCAGCCCCGGAGCTGCTGGGCTGTTGAGGAACAACACAGCCCTCCTTGGTCGTGAGCAGGTGGCGGAGGTAGGAAGAGAGAGGATGAATAACAAGACAGAAGGGGGGAAAAAATTACATATCTATGTCCCCTTTTCCTCTCTGAAAGTGGGAGGGCTCAGACGAGATACTCACATGCTTGGAAAGAGGTGGAAGTAAATAAAACACATCAGTTAAGCAAACAAACCAAATGCAAGCTGACATATAGGTAGGGTGTTCAAGGACTGGTGTGTTGCAAGTGATGTCAGGATGTAAGTTGAATTTCCAGTGTGATTCTGCACTTCCTGAATTAAACAAACACTTCACCACAGCTGCTGTGGAACATGCCAATGCCATGGGTCGATGGCTGCACGGCCAGTATCTACACGTAAGCAGTGTGAACAGTATGATCTATTTACATAAGGCCTTCCCGCTGGAATGAACCGCTGGGAAAAAGAAACCAAAACACTGCATGAACAGATTCGGATACTCGCTGTCTGCTTTGACGCCTGAGAGCAACCGGTGGTCCCTAAGGTATTTTGATGGTGGTATCTGACCTTCATCAGCTGCACCTTGCTGACCGAGCACGCTGGGGCACCTGTAGAATAATGTTCCAGCATGATCCCCCGTTTCCCATGGGGTTTCACATTATGCTGTAACCGTGAGGGATGGCTCCAGCACTGTACTTTTTCCAGAAGGGCCCCCTGCTCTGCTTTTCCGAGCCTGGCAGCGAGCAGGTGCCGTACCTAGATGTGACACACACACACAAGTTCTGCAATATTCCTGCACAACCAACATTGTAAGTTAGACTGCATTCC
>NW_010425339.1:19918-23605 GCF_000710305.1 Buceros rhinoceros silvestris
TTTCAGCTGTCAGGAGAGTGTGGAAAGGAGATATTTATCGCATTAGCCCTGCATGATCAAGGAGAAGGCTGGCTGTTTAAGGATGCTTTATTAATGAATGCTAGAGGACATCTACCCCTCCTAACGTACAAGTGGCTCGTTACTGAAAAATGCAGGGAGATAAACAGCCAAGTCCTCTGTCTTCTGTGGCTCTTCAGTAGGTGTGTTACACTTGACATGGGTTATTTATGAGTCTCAGATAGTGCCCAAGGCTAAACCTACCATTGCCATTAAAAAATAAAAGCAGATGTAACCGACAGTGTTCTGCTGCTGCTGTTTTAATAACGTGAATGTCTTTCACATGACTTAAAAGGCCCAATCCAAAGTGTATCAAAGTCGAGGATAATTTTTCTATTGACTTCAAAGGGTTTGGGACCTGGCTTAATAACGCAGCTGGTACCTCCCCCCTCTCTCCCACCCTCCTCCCCCCACTCCTGCTCTGGCGATACCTTAGACAAAACCAGCGCTGTGTGTGAGACTAGAGCTGATCTGCGCAAAACGTGTGCTGAGCAGCTACTGCAGCGTTCCCCAAAGTCCCCTGTGTTCCAGCAAGGTGCCAGTGCCTGCTTGTTCCCCTCTCCCCCAAATCTTCACATACCTACTAAATTCAACACACAAACAGCAAGGGGGGGTGTGTGGAAACCCCAACTCTTCAGTAAATCACACTCCAGGTTAAACAATGAGATATCTTTACACCCATGGCATTCCCCATGGCTCATTCAATCCTGCTCCAAATGAACAAAGGGCTATCTCGCCAGTAGACAGCATATAAGTGACCCTATAGCCATCTTCTGGCATCCTAGAGCAACCTTTTCCACTCCAGCAAAGGGTAGCAGAGCGGGCAGGGATGGGTGGGCAATACAGGCTTGTCATACCTTGCCATCACACTGCTCACTCCCTCTTGCATCAAGGGCCTGGATTTTTCCCAGCCAACCTTAATTTCCACAGCAAACCACGATAGGGAGGCCCTCGTAACCGCATGACTCCACAAGCCAGATAGTTAAGACTTCTAATTAAAACCAGAGGAACTGATGGCCCTGAGTGTCTCATGATGCCTGCTGGCAGCCCTGCTGAGGAAGGGGGCTCTGCCAGCCCCCTGACCCACACAGCTCTACAAAGGCTTGGGAAAGTGCCCCAAAACACCCTGGCCAGTGCGGACCAGGATGCTGCAGGCAAGAAGCCAGGCACGTGATCAGCCTCACCAGAGACTGCAAAACCAGTAACGCCAGGTACACGGGTGAACCCATGGCTGGAGTGGAGCCTCTTAAAATGTCAAGTTAATAAACTCCAGCTCCTGTGAGCTGTTAGTACATTAACTGTCCTAACGTGAGGGAAGGCATAAAGGCACTGGCGTACGCAGAGTGGTCCCCAAACCGAAGGGGCATCAGCAGCAAAATGCCCTGGTTGCAGCACCCTTCTGGGACAGGGAGAGGAGCGTATCAAAGGACACAGGACACCCGATGGCAGTAACTGCACCAGAAAACTGCTTTTGAAAGGAGACCACTGAAAAAAGCTTCCTCCTCTCTCTCAGCACGTGCTCACTGCTCGCTGCCAACACATTGCAAGCGCTCTGGGAAATGCTGCTCACTTGCTCCGTGGTTGCTCACGACAGCTTGATTTGGATAAGAGAATTAAAACAGTCTCTTGAAGAACATGGACGACCTGCACGCAGTGCTACCTGTTTTTCTTTCAAAGCAGTGATGTCCTTCTAAGGGCCAAGTCCTTAAGTTGCCGTAAGCACCAGTGCGTTTTCTGGGAAGCAGTCACCGCTCCTCAGCTCCCCTTTCACTGCACACAGGGAACACGTCACCAGAATACATTTATCTATGACTTCCACCAGCTCCAGAGCCTCCAGGCACGTACCCCCCTCACTAACACCTCCCTATAGAAAGGGTGAAGTTGCCCTCAAGCAGGTGGTTTCAGCAGCACCATGTTCAGGTGAACCATGCCAGACTCATCCTGCCATGCTGGATTTATCCTGCCATGCCAGGTACCAGCCCAGGGATGGGTTAAATCAAGTCCCCCCCTTCCCCCCTTAAAACAGGAGGGTGCCTTGCTCCTGAGACTGAAACTCTTGCGGCACACACAGACACTCATTTTAATGACTACACTTTGTTGTAATGTTACCAGATATTTTAAAGAGAGTATTACTCTGGCAGAAGCCACTGCCATCTGTGCTTCCCCAATTAGGAATGCAAGCAAATATGTATTTTACAGTAACATCAATAAAATGTAATGCGCAAGTGATGTATCTTTGGTTTGGGTTTTGGGTGTTTTTTTTTTTTTTTTTTTCTGGCAGAAGCCACTGCCATCTGTGCTTCCCCAATTAGGAATGCAAGCAAATATGTATTTTACAGTAACATCAATAAAATGTAATGCGCAAGTGATGTATCTTTGGTTTGGGTTTTGGGTGTTTTTTTTTTTTTTTTTTTTAAAAACAAAAATTAAGGAACCAGTCAGTCTTGAAACTGTGGAATTCCCTCGCAGGAAGAACGAGATTTTGTACCCAAAAGAACAATCCAGGCAGGGCCTCTGTCGCATGGATTTTAGTTTTCAAAGCAGAATAAATGGGCGTTAATACATTCTCTTTTTTTTTTTTTAAACATATCATCACTTTGAGAACATGGCCTATACTTCTTTAAAAAAAAGAAAAAAAGCCCTGCTTGCCAGGCTTTTCATTAGTGAGCATCTCCTACGATGTGTCTGGAACCTGCCTCCTGTCAGGAGACAGGTGTTCAGTGTTTTCCAAAATCTCGGCTCTTTTTTTTCAGATTGGCTCAGATCAGTCACCCACAAGCTGAGCCACCATAAATCAGCAACTCAGGGGTGAAAACACTTTTGTTTCTCCATTGCCTGCAACAAGCAGACCTGGGTGCACTACAAACACTTTTGGTTATTTCCAGAAGATCTTTTCCCTGACAGAGCTGGGCCACTGCCCTCCCCATCACCCCAGAGCACTCAGCTCCCCGGGGAATGCAAGAAAAGCTTCCAGAGGGCAGGAGAAGAAAGTACCGGGGAGAAAAATGCAACACTGCAGTGGAGTAGAGAGGATGGATATCCCTGGTGCAAGGCTGGAGAGCCCAGCTGGACAGGGGGACAAGGAGATGCCCATGGGGTGAGGCTGGGTACCATGGGGGGATGCCGGGTACCAGGGCATCTCCAACTGGTGATGCTTATCAAGCTGCAAAGTTGTAGAGCGAGGGCTCACTGCAGGCTGGGGAGGTGTTTGAAGTCAGAGGAGAGCCGTTAGAAACCTCCAACCTGTTGAAACACTGCTTTGCACTGCAGTTACTCGCCTCTTTCTGCCTTTCTTCTTTTTTTTTTTTTTTTTTTCCATCTAACTGTGTCTTAAACTGTTTCTCTAGAGCACGCAGCCCCCCAGAGGGAAGCGGGGGATCAACCCAGACAAAGTAAAAAAGCAACATACTGTCTGTGACTCCCTATCTCGTGCTTAACGCATGAATCTTCCCGTAGGAGCTTCTGTGGTTTAGGGCTTACAGAGTAATAAAGTCATACAGAACACATATAAAGCCACATTTCTCTCTTTTTTTCCCTCCTCTAAAATATGTCTGATCAAAAGCCAGGCTGCAATTAAACTGTAGCATAGTTTAGGGTTTGGTTTGCGTTACCACTCCCCCTCCGTCTCCC
>NW_010425339.1:23761-26680 GCF_000710305.1 Buceros rhinoceros silvestris
CGCCCCCCGATACCACTAGAAGGTATTTTGTCAGCAAACAAAGGCTGAGACAGTGTAAATATTTTCTCCACCATGGTAATGATAAAGATTATACTTCCTAACTCTGCTCTGTGCTTTAGCACTTGACCCTTTGAAAAACATTTGCGGTTAAATTGCTATGCAAATAACTAAAAGTTGTGTCACACAGAGGGTTATACCTGCTTCACATCACAGGGAGATGAGCACAGGACTTGCTTTGCTCTGCCTGAGTTTCCCATCGTGGCATTCCCTGACCCCATCTCTAACTGTGTTGCACTCACACGTGTGTGTCCTCCACCAGCTTAACCATGAATAACTTCTGTCTGACAAAGATCTTGGAGCATCACCACATGATGCCACAGAGACCCTGAAACACCTTTCAAAGGAAAGCTGTCAGGTTACTGCCATGTTCATCCAGGCTTTCAGCAACTTCACAGCAGAGAGAAGAACAGAGTAGAGAAGAACAGGGTAAAGGCCTTCCACAGCCTCTTCTCCTCCCTGTGCTGTGACTTGCTCTCCGTGCGTGTATTAATGTACTCGAGACTCCTTGACATGCCCGGAGGCTACACACCACCTAAAGGTGCAGATATTAGGTTACAAACCCCAACAAATCGAAGTGAGGTGAACACCAATGAGAGCGAGATGTGAGGATCTCACAGATGTCAACCACAGAGTGGATGGTGTCAGTGGTGGCATTTGAGAAAAGACTTGCAGGACTAGAGCATTAATTCTGTTTTCAGTCTGTTTTGTGTAAATCTAAGTATAAAACATCAAGCTTTATATTGATGTGCACAGATCCCTTCTTTAGTACATCAGTAAAGAGGGACATTATCAGGTGGAGCTTCTCTATCTCCATCAACTTGAAAATTTTCAAACACGAAAATAGGTCACCGAATCTTCCCCGTCCATACACCTTCCTATACACTGCTATGCTCTTCCTCGTGGGATACAGACACAGCCTCTCACTTGAAACCCTGATAGGAGTCACTCACATGCACAATTAAAATTAATTACATAGCTGTCCCTGAGCCTTGCTAATAAAGAATTCAATTTGATGGTCATCTTCATTTGTGTCTCAACCACAGCATGTAAGATTGGAAATACATGTGTTTCACTTCAGTTAATTACTCTGGGTACGCACACAAATACATGTGCTCCACAATTAATTACTTAGAGCTCAGTGATCTTCAGAGGGACTCCACCACAGTCAACAAAAGTCTATTCTCCACAATTTGGCTCTTGGTTCCCCATGCCTGTTAAGGAGGCCCTTCCAAGGAGAGATGGGTAGGAGTGTTTTGGTGCTCTGGGAGCCACGGTCACACGACATGAAGCCAGCAGGGAGGTTAGGCAAGGGAAAGTGCCTGCCTTCCCCTCCTCAGCCACCTCTGATCTCAGCCAAAGACAAAATACCAGGCAAGAGGGAGCTCAAGTCTGGCCAAGTGCAGCTGCTCTTATCTTATTGGGTAGGAGAAGAAAGACTTGGCACCAGGGATCAGCTTGAATTAAAGCCTCTTAAGTGCCTCCAGAAAAAGCTTTGCATGGAAGCCAGCCCAGGGGAGCTGTGGCTCTAGAGAAATGCCTTTGTCACCCCCTCCCTTGACTTCTGCCCTCCAGAAATGACCCTGTTTAGGCAGAAGTTTTATATATGTCAAGAACAGTGTTTGCACAGTTTTTTGGGCTATTTCTCAGTCACATGCAGCCTGCCAGACCTCCTAGGGAAAGCTGCCTCCTCTCCTGGGCTTGTTCAGCACAGGACAGGGTGACCAGGAGGTGTCACCTGCAGCAAAGGTGAGCTAGGAGAGGCATTAAAGAAAACAATTCTAGTGGCAGGGGGACCCAGGCAGGTGAATAGATCAATTGCCCCTGGAAGTTATGGTGTCTTTGCTGTTAGTGTTCTCTGAATTTAGATAACCTTCTCAGGAGTGACCTAAGCAGCACCTGCAAGCCTCAGGACAGATCCAGTCATCTTCAGAAGTCTCTCAGGCCAAGCCTGCTGCAACTCTCAGGTGCCTTATACCTTACCAAGACTTAGACACTCCCCTGCAGCACCAATAACCAATACAAGAATTTATCACCAATTCAGGAATTTATTTTATACATTAATGAAATTGGAGTTGAAATCAAGTTCCCGTTACTAACAAGGATCAGGACATTACTATATCCACAATGGAAATTCCGCAGAGCCCATTCAGAATACGCTAGCTGCTGCTTTATGTTTATTTTGAATTTAGAGGCTTGTGCTTAGCGACAGGTTGCCAGCGTCTATTTGTAGCTTGTTTTTTGTTTTCATCTGTGCTGCACATTTGTGTGACAAGACATGGTCATGTTCAGCATGGAACAAACCTGCTTGTGTTTCACTTCTAATCGACTCTCAGGGACAGCTTGGCAGATCCCAAGCCTGGCATAATTTTCCCCAAAGGCACTTGGAGAAGCTTGGCACCCTCATCTGCCGCCCCAGGCATGCTGGGGTCAGGCAAGAACAGGCTCTGCCCTGTGCAGGAAGCCTCTTCTGGCCAGGAGCAGAAAATCCACTAAGCCTTGATGCTCTGAAAGAGTTGAGATGGCTTCTTCCTAATATTTCAGCTGTAAAAGACATTAGTCCACTATGCTTCTCCTAACTTCCCCACCAGAGCTTTACCACTGTGATTTAACAGCTGGATCCCCAGGCCAGGGACATTTGGCCATTAAACCCAGACCGTCTCGCTCAAGCTTGCAAGATCTCTTAACTAAGGCTTTACACCCCACCTGCTTCCCAGCACTAATTCAGGAGACAAAGCCCGGGGAATGCCTGCCAAACCTCACAGGGCTCTTCCCATTGACTCCTGTACCCTCCCTGCAGGCCTGAAGCTGGGCATGTATTAATTATCTTGGTCAGTTAATTAAACATCCTAATTTCTCCCC
>NW_010425339.1:26770-28843 GCF_000710305.1 Buceros rhinoceros silvestris
CCCCCCCCCCCACTGAGCTCTTTCCTAGTATTTAGGGGAAGTATTTAAATGTGCTAATGGCCCATCTCTGAGCGCCCCCAGCCATTCAAATGTCAGGCTGCGACAAGCTGCTCACTGGAGAGAGGACAGGGCGACCAAGCTGGCTTTTGCAGCAGATTTGAGGATTGTCACAGCCCCCTGAGCAAATTCAGAAGTACACATACATGCAATTAGCCAACGAGTACGTTTCAGTAACAGAAGACTCTCCTCTTGCCATACAAAAAAAAAGCTGATGAATTTTAAAGCAGCTTCTATAAGGGAGGAAGAGAAGTGATGCATGTTATGCGATTGCAATGACAAATAAGGAAAGAGTTCTGTCTGGTCTCCAAAATAAGAGGTAAAACGATGCTGACATCCCCCCTAAGTCACTGAAAGCAAGCTAGCTAGTGCACAGTGCATCTTGCAGAAGCCTGAATTTTGTTCTTTTTTCTCATCTGCAGAGGAGCTCCCTGTTAGGGCACTGTGGGAAGAGGCCACAGGAGGGATATCACACACCTGAACCTGGGGCTGGCTGCATGCTGCTGCACCGCGTCCCTTAACACAGGGCAGAGGCTTGATGGTTCCTCGCAAAAACCCATGCCTGAGATACCCTTCTGCGGGTGCCAACCGCCACACAAGGCAGGCGCTGCCGTCAGATGGCAACGTAGGAGAGCCACAAGTTGTGCCAAGGTGCTGGCTGGGGCGGGGGAAACTAAAAAGGAAAGAAAAGAAAATAGTCACCCACACAGAGCAGCCTTTGTTTGCAGGCTCACTGACAACGGAAGGATCGATGGTGGGCCCTGAAACAGCACGTGGGCATTCCAAAAATGGCCAAGAAGAGCCAAGCACGCGGTTGTTTTGCCAGCTGCCAGCCTCAGTTGCATGTGTTCTCCTTCTGCAACATGCACTTTTTAAGAAAACCTTAAAAAAAAAAAAGGACCAAACCAGCAATCCTTCACCCTGCACACAGAAGCCAGCACTTCAGAGGCTCTTCTCTCGCTAAATTTACATTTTCACAGTAGTCCAGCTAAGGGAAAACAAAGAAAAACTCTACGGCAGCAAATTGTCATCCAAGACTTTGGCAAAGGCCTTTCAGGCAGCACACCTGGAGGAGGCTGCAGCCCGCGCTCCCTGGGAAGGTGTGAGGGAGGAGAGCAGGGGATGCAGCCAACACACAAGATGAGTTCTGCAGGATGAAACCAAACATTAGAGGAAGCCTGCCCTATGTGCTACAGCATCAGTATTTTTCAGAGGAGTCCCCTGGGAAATAGGAAAGTGAGCAAGAATAGGTGAAAATAGAAGCTGTTGATTATTTTGAAAGACGTCCCTCCCCTGCACAGGCGATATGGGGAGGTGACAGCCTGCTCCCTGTTGCAGAAGCTATGTGCAAGCTCTGTTAGAACAACTGGCAAAGCCCACATCTATCCTTAGCTCTGCCCCAAGCCATCATGTAACCCAGAACGATCCATGTAACTCTGCTTAAGTAGCAAGATCTTCAAGGCAGAGACTTTTTGTGTCTCTAGCACCTGGGAGAACAGGGACGAGGGATATTATCTCAGATACGATATTTTTCATAATAATAATAGTGCCTGGCTGTCACCCACCCCATGTTCAGTAGCAAACTCTGACAGTTTGGCCTGAAATCCAGTTTATTTGTTGATTTCCTGATAGCTCCCACCTTTTATCACAAAGAGCTGCTCCCTTTGATCCTCACACACTGGGAGACTCCAGCGATTTGAGAGACTGCGCAAACTCCTTGGAAGGGCAATCAGCCCAGGGAGGGACTGGAGACCTTGTTAGTGCAAATGAGGCTTTTCTACCCAGACTATGACTGAGCTGAGATCGGGTTCTGCCAGTGCTCTGCTGCAGAAAGCTGGGCATATGGGGCAAGCTGTGTCTCTGCAAGCAAGCAAGGTAAGAGAAAAAACCAAACTAGCACAAACAAGGAATATTATTATCCTTATCTATACTCTGCTCGTTCCTGGAGGATCCAATTAGGACTCAGGCCACATTGTACAAGACAGACCCTGTTGCAGTACACTGTTATGGACGCTG
>NW_010425340.1:0-441 GCF_000710305.1 Buceros rhinoceros silvestris
GGTCGGTAACCTGTGCGTGTCCCCTCAGCCATCGCAGGGTCACTCGTCCTTCCTGCGTTCCCCAACTTGAAAAAATTATATTCTGCTGAGCAGCTGCTGAGCCCATTAATCTTCCTGCCGTTGTACGTGTCACGTAGGAGGGTCCTGGGAAGGCATCTCGGACCTCTCTCCTCCGCAGAGAAGTGCAGTGTGGGGGGTTTCCTCCTCAGCCCTGACTGGAACAGGCTCATTTGTGTGATGGCCCTCCCCAGGTATTTATGAAAGCCGTGCCTGAGCAAGGTACCGAGACCTTGGACGTTCCGTGCATGCCTTTCATTTATTCATTTGTAACAGCTTCGGATGAAAGCATGAAGAGACACTGTTCTGCGGCAAGAAATACACGGTCAGCTAAAGGCTGTGCGTGTTCCCAGTCCTTCCCAGAGGCTGAAAGAAGCAAATCTT
>NW_010425340.1:584-3795 GCF_000710305.1 Buceros rhinoceros silvestris
TGTGGTATTACGGCCCCTGTGTGGTTTTTCATGCCTTCCACACTAGCTGCCCGGGGCTGCAGGCTGCCACCACTGTGTCCATGAGAGGAGCAATGGCTTCCTGCCACCAGCAGTGCTGACCAGCCTCCTCTCCACGCCTCTGGTGCATATCGTTAGTCAGGCACCTTATTTGCTTAGATCTCACCCTCGCTGTAATCTGACAGCGGAAATGTTTGTGTTGCGAGGGTGGATTCCCTGTTCCACTGGGTACTGTATCTGTACCACTCACAGTGACTGTCTTTGCAGGACATGGAAGTGAGGCGTCAGAAGCCTTCTCCAGGAGACCAAATGGGAACGCCACACTTGGTAAAAGGCCAGTGGGAAAATTGCTCTGATTTACATGGAGTTAAAACTGAAGGGGAGTTGTGAAAGGTGTGTTGTAGACCATGGTGGAGTTTTTGCTGCAGACGTTGTGTAGTCAGGCTTACCCTTTGAAAACTATTCTGGCCAAATGGTTGCTAAAAAGAGCTTAAACACAGATTGCTCTGAAAGTGGGCCCAAGCAAAAGTATTTAAACATGACTACTCAGAAGAGGTGTTAGTAAGCTCGGAGAGAGGAGGTTGCAGCTCAAGGACTGAAATGCAAACCTGTCATGCCGTCATGGCCAGCAGTATCGTTGGGTCAGCAGACTGTTCTGAAAACATCGCAAAGGATCAGGGGGAGAATATGCTGAAGTGAGAGCTCCGCTCTTGGCAAAAAGATGCCCTCAATACAAAGAGCACCTCAGCTCGCCCATAATGCAGCAGCGGATGGGGCCAGTGAAAAAACTCCCTGTACTGCCTTCTCCGGACTGACCTAAGCAAAGGATTGTCTAAAATGATGTCATTAGCCTGACACAGACATAGGGCATGAGCTGAAGGGCAGTGTCTGACCCCCAGTACTGTTTCCACAAATTGCATAAAGAGTTTTTTGTTTTTTGCTTTTTGGGTTTTTTTGAGGACAGAGTCTCTGGTGTCTGAAGAAACTACTCCCTCATCTCATTTTCAGTATCATGCAGGAAGTTCTTGTAAGGTGTCCCAAACTTCTGCATCAGCAATTAAAACACAGCACTTTGTTATTGCAGCAGATGGAGCTTTGAAGGCTCTGAGGTTTGCTTTGACTTCATCGGGCATTGGAGAAGGGCCCAAAATAAGAATTGTGAAAAACTACTAACGACTGTCAGTATTTTAGTTAGCTGGAAGTACATGTGTATGTAAATCACACATTGCTCTCTTCATGGGGCAAGGTTATTCAGCATTCAGAATGGTGGGAATGACGTACCAAACTGTTCATCACAAGGGCTTTATTTCAGATTTGCCTCGTGTTGCTTGTGATTAAAAGTCATTACCATCTGCTCAGTAGCCTGTTTGAAATGAGATGTTTATCTCCAACGATTCCTAGCCAAGGCAGGATCCACGACAAACAAAAGCTTGGTTAGAGTTACTGACTTTATTTGCAACCTCAATACAGGGGCTCCGTCGATGGCTGAAATGACCGTGTTGCTTTATGCGTGGAAGGTGAGGGGTGTAGCAGAGGCAGGCCAAGTCCTCCGCTCCAGCCACTGGAAGTGCACAAAGTAATGCCTCGAGGAGCCGGTGCAATCGTGCTTTATAGAGGAGAGATAATGGGTGGTAGGCGTTGTACATGCAAACAGCAGAGGAGTGCTATTGCAGAAGGGGAGACATCCACTACCTGCGTGTGCAGAGCAGAGACGCAACGTTTCCTTCCGCCTTCTCCAGAAAGATGCTTACTTCTTGGCCTGCTTTTCCTGGCTGGCTGGCTTTTTCTGAGATAATGTTTGCAGACCACCACACGGAAGAAAATGATGCTGCATTACAGCTTTTAAAGTAGATTCAGTAACAACAGGCCATTTCTGTATCTGTGTTCACTTTATGATCCCAGCTTTATCGTCTGTATCCAAATCCAAGCAAATAATTCCAAGGAGGTCAATCATAGCTCGTGTTCTTCTGTAAAAACAAAGAGTTGCAGCTGTTTGAAAGTTTATGTCCTAGATGTGTAAACTGGTCCCCTGTCAGCTAGTGGGATTTTGTCTGTAAAAGGAACTATCAAAGCCTGAAATACATGGAATATTTTTCTCTAACTGTTCCATCTGTTTTGATAATAAGGTGTAGATAAACTCTTCAACTTGTGAGTTCATTTGGTCCCATTCAGAGGGGCATGACGTCCATAATTCATCATGTGGCAGTGGTCCTTCTGAGCCAAAGCAGGTTCTTCAGTGTCTTGTTGAACTGCAGCAATTTTGAAAAAAGAATGTCAATTACTGCATGGAGGGACAGATATAACTATCCGTGACAGACACTAATCCTAGGTTTGGCAATTTTTGTTAGTCATTCTCCCCATGAGAAAAGGTTCCTAAACCGCAAGTAGTTTATGAACAGATTTTTGTACTTTGGTCAGAACAAGATGGGTAGTTCAGGATTACACCAATTTGGATTTTATGTCCAGGGTTTTGTTTATTCTTAGGAATATTTTCTTTCCACCTTTATTCTGGCTTCTCTGACATTGGAGAGATTATTTTTGATTGCGAATATTTTAGACAAGAAAAAGTTTTGCTTCACTGATTTAGTGCAGATTTATAGTGTCAATTTGAGTTGAATTGGACAGAATATAGTAGGATCCAAATATTTTTAGCTGTTCCTTCTTTATGTGAAATGCAGTCCTGGTAGTTAGCTAAACAAGAGGACAGCAATTTTTCCTGATCACTGGTAGGTCACACATGGTGTAGAGCTACGGAGAAATATGATACAGATACGATTTCAATCTCCTTATGGATCCTTTCTAAACACACTGCATTAAGAAGTGAGGACAGATCTATCACACACTGGGAAGTCACGTTTAGTCTCTGATACATGCCCAAGTGTGTCTGTAATGACAGAGGACTAACCATGGTCTGGAATCAGAAGATTCAGTGGTGCTTAGGGGAATAAAAACAAAATACATTTTGCAGATCTTTGATTTTATTGCTAATAAAAGTCTCAGTGGGATTTCCAGTTCTTGTTTAAATTTGAACAGTTTCTTGCCACAGTTGCTATCAAAGAACCAGTTTTCCAAGAAGCTGCCTTCTAATTGGGAACAACGAAGAAACCAGCCTTTCTGAATAATGAGCCAGCAGTGTGCCCAGGTGGCCAAGGCGGCCAGCGGCATCCTGGCTTGTGTCAGCAATAGTGTGATC
>NW_010425340.1:3900-8095 GCF_000710305.1 Buceros rhinoceros silvestris
AGCAGGAAGAGGGAGGTGATTGATTGTCCCTCCTGTACTCGGCACTGGTGAGGCTGCACCTTGAGTACTGTGTCCAGTTTTGGGCCTCTCACTACAAGAAGGACGTTGAGGTGCTGGAACATATCCAGAGAAGGGCAATGAAGCTGGTGAAGGGTCTGGAGCACAAGGCTTGTGAGAAGCGGCTGAGGGAACTGGGGGTGTTTAGTCTGGCGAAAAGGAGGCTGAGGTGAGACCTCATTACTCTCCCACTCTGAGGTGGGCATCAGTCTCTTCTCCTATGTCATGACAGGACAATAGGAAATGGCCTCAAGTTGTGCCAGGGGAGATTTAGGTTGGATATCGGGAAAAATGTCTTTACAGAGAGGGGGTCAGGCATTGGAAGAGGCTGCCCAGGAGGTGGTGGAGTCCCCATCTTTGGACGTGTTCAAAAGACGTGTAGATGTGGCACTGAGGGACATGGTTTAGGGATCCTGGCAGTGCATGGTGAAGGGTTGGACTTGATTATCTTGAATGTCTCTTCCAACCAGATGATTCTGTGATTCTATGATTCTGCACCAGTAAAATCCTGTAGCATCATTAACAGAGCTGGGGATAGACGGCAGCAGATGTCTTGGGCCCTCACCGCATTTTCCTGACTGCCCAACACTTCACATACTGCAAGTGAAGCTGCCTGATGCCTGCTAGCTGTTCTCTCTCCCTGCATCCTCCATCTTCCATTGCAAGGATGCTTTCAGCCTCTTCATGCCAGGAAGAGGGGGAACATAACTAGATGACCTTTCCCCAGACATGACTACAATCAACAAACCTCTCCTCTAACTGGAGACATGCCCACAACTATCATCCCACATGGAGACAGAAACTGGCTTTCCTCAATATAACTCTAACCTGACGGTTTCCTCCAAGCCACCTTCTTTCTTTGTTCAAAAGAAGGATTCAGTCCTTTTGCCTCTAACTCTTTCGAAGAAAGACTCACTCCTCTTACTCATCTTCTGCCTCATCATTCACCCCTTACAACTGCTCCTTAATACCTGCCTAGCTTAATGCCACCTTTGCTGTGAGAGGCTTGAAAACATCACCAGCCCAAGCAAATACCTATGGTCAGAAGGTCAAAGCTGTGGATTTGTCACCTATTGTCCCACGAATGAAACTGGAGCTGAGGAGGTGCTTGCTGTGCTCCCGGGCCTGAGGGGTCAGCGGCTGTTCTGGCAGGTTTTTGCCTGGATTGGGAACAACCATAACACACCTCCTCCATCCCTTTCTATTGGCAGAAGCTCACCCTAAACCAGCGCAAGTAACCATGGATTAGTTCCAATTAATTTAGAAGTGCAGACAAACCAAAGTAGCCACTGCCCACAGGCAGGGGCTGCCAATTGCATCACTAATGAGAACTTCAGAATCAATAATCCAGCAGCTCCAGGCAGTGAAGTATATTTCTAATGCACGTTATACTGCTGTTGACAGAAATTGTTCCACTTGCCATGAATTATTCAACTTTTAATTGTTTAGGCTTTGGAGTCTGTAAAGATGCTAATTGCCAGCTGTAAGATTAAATTGGTAATGTTCACTTTTTATGTTCATGAAGTTGGGCTTAAAATCTCAGAAGAAAGACTTTGGTTTTACAGATACCTTGTTAAAAATAAGATCAAAAAGACGATGAGTGTTCTGCTTTTTTATTCTGGGTTGCCATCACTAAAATGATGTTCCATAGTACCCTCTGTGTGAACAAAGTAATAAATGCTTTGACCAGTACACACAGATCAACGTTCCACTCCATCTGGGCTATCCCATCCCATACCTTGATCATGAACAGTGAACAACCCCAAGATGAGGCTGTATTTTTGCATGTCACATCTGAAGTCCTATACTTTTCTTCCAAATAAGAAAGTGAAATGAAGTTGAGTATTTGTCAGTTTTCTGACATTTGTTCCAGGTTTTCATGTATTTGTATCATTCTTTCATTGACTGTTTTATCTTGCAGGATTTGTAAGGATATTGTCAAGACAGAAGGACAAAGAGGAAATTTGCTTTTTGTAGGAATCACTGTGGGGAAATGATGATGAGAAGTTTGTTCAGAAATATGTTTGCTTAGAAATAAGACCCTATTTGCAAGATAAATCCGATATTACTTAGAAAGTTAGTCTGGGTTTTTCCACTTTAAACTGATTTAATTTAATTTGAACCTCTTTTTAAGCTGTTTGATGAGGGAATATCTCTTCATGGTATCTTGAGTGAACATTCTGCTTTTGAAAGGAACATCAGTGCATCCAATCTCAAATGTAAAAATTAAAATAAAATAAAAAATACTTTCCTCTGTTAGATGTTGAAAACTCCTTCCTGGAAAGCTGAAAAAAGGCCTAAGTATTTTTTTTTCTTTTAGCTCAGAGCTTCACTTTGAAGCAGTATTCGCTTACACAGCTGAAGAGCTTGATCCCAGGAGTGCTATCTGTTGAAGTCAGTGAGAGGTGAAGGATGCTCAAAATCACGCCCTAATTGCTAACTTGGCTTGAAGGTACGTTCTGTGTCCTCCTAAGAAGCCAGTTTACAGCAATCATCCTGTGCTGTAATAAAGTCATGTGGTGGCTGAGACTACCGGTGCATAGATGTAGCATTGAAAAGAGGCACTAAATGGATGTACCGTGGCAATGATCTTCTGGCAAATGATAAACAAGAGGTGACCAGAGATGTCCAAAAGATGATCTGCTTGAGTTACTGCTTCAGTAAGGCCACTCTGCTTGAGTAGCCTTTTGGTTTAAGCCCTTTTGTTCGTAGGAAAGTCATTAAGTTACTTTGTTTTGGAGTATATTTATTACTTTTCAGTCCAGTGCAGTCTATTTAGTCTTTCTTGATGCTTCTTTGTGAAACATTAATGAGTAGCTCACGCACGCAGTCATAGAATTTGTCTGATTACTCCATTCATATTTAATAAGCTTGCTGCTTATACTTCAGAGTAACAACAGAAATTAGATAATGCAGTGCTTTAGTCCTGGAGAGCCCCTAAATTTGGCTCTAAATTATTCATTATACTGGTTGAGGGCAAGAGAGCCATCATAACCCTAAATTTATCTAACTCCTACACTGTCTAATTTGTGCCTCTTTGTTGTTATTCCGACTTTAAAAAATAACTAATTTTTACTGAAACTGAAAACATCCAGGTTTTATCTGTTGCAGATTTATGACCATTCTCTGCAGAAGTTCTGCAGTCAGCTAAAACCAAAGATAACGTAGTTTGACTTCAGCTGTATATACAAAATGTGAGCCCTGCAATCCGGTAAGACTGGGAAGATCTGTTTTGTTAAAAGAAGTGATTGTGTTTTCTAGCTAAGACAGTATTTTTTTTAAAACTGTCAATTAGACAAGAACACAGATATTAACCAGCTGCACTCTTACGTTTTAGGATTTTTATGGTTTCATTCTATAAACTAAATGTCTCTTTCATATGGGTTATATCCAGAAACACACTATCAATGTCATATTTTCAGGATCTTTAGAGTAAATAAACCTTGTAAGGTGAAAGGTCTAATCTAAGCCTAGGTTGCCCCTATATAAAAACATATCTTAAATGTTGGTGGGCTCATAATCTACTGACCCAAACAGACAGAATCTGTCTTGCCTTCAGAGTCATTGCTGGGAATGTCCCATTCTTTGAAGTCATATCTGAAAACAGGACCACAAAGTATAGCCCTGCTCAGGCGCAGCCCAAGTTCCAGAAGAGCAGAAATCCCATGAGAACAGCTCAGTTCAGGAGACTCACATCCTGCGATCCCGTCTTCTAGTAGAGACTTCCTGTTCTCATGGGAACGGTTCATAAACCACTTCTGAGTTGAAACCTGTAATGGAGTATGTACATATGCCCAGCATCAAAATGGGTTGGGTGCCCACGACACCGGCTCTGAGCTTCATCTCTAAGCGTTGTTACAGGCTAGCAGGCTGTCTAAGAACGCGGGACAAAACCAGGCCCCCAGGGAGCAGTACCAGAGTGTCAGTGAGATACCACCTCCTTCCAAAACATCTCAGGAGAACATAAATATGAAAAATAAAGCGGGGTATAACTGCATTACCCACAAGCAAGAGGTGGGTGCAGAAGCAGTGCAGCTATTCCCACTTTTCCCTCATTGCCTGCATGGCTGAGTGAAATGGCCCTGCTTTGGAAAGCCCCAGTCCAGACAAGTGGCAGCACAAATATTAGTGACTCTTT
>NW_010425340.1:8199-8741 GCF_000710305.1 Buceros rhinoceros silvestris
CACACCTCAGCTGGACCAGACAACCTAGGCTAAAAGGCTAAAATGAGGAAAGAGCATAAAAAATGTGATTACACTGTTCCTAAAATACAGTAGGTCCCCATTAAATGTTTGGAAGGTCTTTGTGCTCGTTGCCCGTCGGGTGATGTGTGCGGTAATGCATCATTATCACCTGTTTCTAAGATCTAAAGTAACACGTGTAAGAGTCGGAGGCATTTTATTGCATCTCAAGCACTGTCTCACCGGAACACTCACAGAGACAGATTGCATATCCTGACAGCAGCCCAAGGGGGAAAAAACAACTTTGGGAAGGCAACACAATCTAAATTTCTTAGAGTTGAGCCAACAGACAGATGGCTGGAACTAAATGTCCTTAAAAAAATCTCATGGCCAGAGCCGTCCTGGCATCAGTCTGATACTCTGCCAAAGTGAGAGCCCCAGTGAATGAACTGCAAGGAGCTTATGGCTGGTTCAGTCCAAAAGAGCTTAAGGGGGGAAGAGTTGGAACAGATGAACTGCCGCCAATGACAGCAGCTCAGGGAGGT
>NW_010425340.1:8827-22301 GCF_000710305.1 Buceros rhinoceros silvestris
CTGCCGCAAATGACAGCAGCTCAGGAAGTTAGTATGGGAACCTGCCCCTTCAATACTGGCAGTGGGAGAGAAGGGCTCTGAAAGAAAAAGGGATCTGATAGTCGTATTAATAAGTTATTTTTCAGCAATAGTGGAAGAGTTATTGTGCCTCTTCCACGTCTGGCAGATCCAGCTGCTGGAAACTTACCACTTGTACAGAAAGCAAGGATGAGGCTTTTCCCCACTTAAATGCTCAAAAATAAAACTTAGATTTGTCTTGGACATGGCAGAGGCAGATTTATGGAACAGCAGCCTCTGTGTACTCCCCTCACCAGAGCTGTCTGCACAGCACACACTCCTGGGCAGGTGCCAGTCGTGCAGTTCCCCCAGCCACCCACGCTCCTCATGCCATAGCAGAGTTTAAGGATTCCTCTTAGCATTGCAGCAGGAAATGCCAGCTGGGGGAGGAATGAAACCTAGAACAGTACCTTGTATTAAACAAGACTTGTGAGACTTTTTCCTCAATCTTAAGTACAGCTTAATGGTTCAGGCAACTAAAAGAAGCATTCATCCAGTCCAGCTGTTTTAACTCTGAAAAATGTGGGGTTTGTGAGATTCAGCAACACAGTACACTTGCGTTTTCCTGGAAAGTTTTGTGTTGTCTGACCAGCACAAAATGATAGTGGAGCCAGACCAGATGCAGGAAGGTTCTTGTGTATCAGAGAATCACCATCATGTCTCCAAATCAGCTGTGCTTTTTGTCGGGGTCAGCAGCTGAAGCAGCAGCCTTGTATACTGCTTGTAGGCTGAGCTTCGTTTGGTAAGCACAGGCTCCTAAATGTTTCTGAAGATCTTCTGAGCTCGTTTCAGAGATTTCGTGGAGCAGGGAACAGAAAAGAAGGATGACCTTCCCTCAGAAGCTCTTCCCTCAATGAGTAGAGCTGGCAACATCTCCCACTCCTAATTCATATTTCCATCTGTCTTCTTGTTGAAGGATGAGGGTGAAAACAAACCTGGAGAAAGGCTGGCCACAGAGCTGTTGTTGGTTTTTCCTGCATCATTGCTGTCCAACGTGAAGGAGACATCCTGGGCAGTTACAGGCAGGCAGAGGGGGCAGCAAACACTTATCAACCACAGAGCTGATTAAAGTTGCTTTGATCATCACACCCAGTCTGCATCAAAGGCGCTGTGTGGCAAATCACTGCATCACGCAAATCACTGCATCACACAAATCACTGTGCTGGAGCCATTCCTGGGTGAAAGTTTTTCTCTCTCACTCACTTGCAAAGAGGTTCTTTATTGAAGCAAACTACCAGAGGAGTGAGCAAGCTGGGGGGGTGCTCTCATTTCCACTGGGGCCAGCCTTACACAGTCTGTCTGGACTCAGGGACCAAAGAAGACATTTAAAGCCACTTTTCTACTTTCTGGTTTTGATTGCTGTGCACTTCTTGCCTGTGGATCCAGGCCTCTGCTGTTCTATTTACCCTTCCCAGAAGTGCACTTAGCGATAAATGGAAGATTTGAATTCAGGCATTCACCCTGGGGAAAAAGTAGGTTACAATAAATAATGGTCACAGGTTAAGTCATCCAGGTATTGTGTATGCTCTCAATGGAGAGCAGAGAAAAATATGCCATAATGCTCACAAGTAGCCTTTCCCCCCGCCCCCCAACAACATCCATTTTAAATTATATCTCATGAGAGATTTCATCTATTTTCTTTGCTTTCAAACACAGCTTCCCTCTGTGTCTCTGACTCTGAAGAAGAGAGATTAATTCAAACTGCAGAGAAATCTGTTAGAAGACGCCTGGAGGTATATGTGGCACAAAGACACAGGAACTTTATCTTCTTTTCTGGCTTCTCTGAACTGATAGAGGGGATTAATGATTTATGTCTCTCTAAAGAACTCCTTGGAGCTACATAGTCTCAAATCAGATAAAGTATATACCATTCCCTGACCAGGCACCTGCCAATTTAGGTTTAGCCTTTAATCTGGGCGCTTCTTGTTTTACAAAGATTTGACTTAAAGAAAAGTTTCTTGAGAAGTATCATCAGTGTTCATCAGTTTCCCAGAACCTGTATATTTCTTCTGAGAGCCCTGGAATTTTTCTGAGAAGAAAGGAAATTTACCCTTCTGCTGAGAACAATCTAATACCACACCTCTGTCCTAGGTAAATCCCTTGAACATAGTGTAGGGCTTGAGCTGGCTTCTGACACAAGGACAGAATTTGCCTTGGAGAGTATCACAGGCATGCGTGGTCCTGCCCTCGGGACCGATGTAGGTTACCAGCAGGCACAGAGAAAGCAGGCAGCTCCCTTGCTGAACTAACATCTGTACGAGTTTGCTGCAAACTTACCTATCTGTGCGAACAGGGAGGAAAGGATTGCTCAGATGCAGAAATACACAGCACTGGTCCATGGACAAGTCTTTAAGAGGTCAGTACAGGTGTTTCTGGAAATGCAGCAGAGACGATGTGGTTCAGTGATATTAAATGTGATTATAGACACCCTCGTAAAAAGGTCAGAAGGTCATCTTGTTGAAAGCATGTTTGCATTTGATACTTGTCTGATTCACGTCCTTGTTTATATGAATGCAAAGTGGGACTTGTTATTTGGGGTAAAAAGAAACCATGCAATTAATTCACATATACAATAAAACCAAATTCACACCCAGTCAGGAGTCTGCCAAAAGCAAGGCAGCTCCAGAGAAAAACGGCATTGTAAACCACTTGGTAGCTTAAAAGAAAATAAGCTGGGCGTACAACAAGGTAGGAACCATCTGCTTGGCTTCAGTGGGAATTTCCCCAGAGTAATCATTGCAGGGGTGGATAGATCATGAAATAGAGGAATTCTTTTCCTCCTCTTGTAATTAAATTTACTGGGTTTCTGCAGAACAATTCCTGGCACAGAGTAAGACGTGTATATGTAATACCTTATCATTGCAAGACTACATAATTACAGTAATAAAACAAGCCCATTTAGTTTAGCAGTCTGACATTTCATCTGATTGACAGACCTTCATTTGCCACAGATTGTAAGTCCATTTTTTGTCGTCATGTCAGATTTCCCATTCAGCCACTGCTCCATGCACCAAAGTGCCTCTCCCTTCCCGCAGCATCCAAGATAAATATCTGTTTGATGTAGTACCTGATTTCTCTAGAAAGCTAAAATTTGAAGGGGTGACTATATTTGCTTCATTCTTCTTCATGACATTCAGAGCAAGCAGCTGGCCTTTACAGTTGGCCTTGCGCAAAGCTAGGAGCAGAAAACAAGAATCAGGGAGGCAGAGGCCTGTATATCCTTGTAATAGATTAATATTGTCCTTTGACTTGATGTTTCTGGACCTGTAGCATAAATTCTTGATCAGGATGTAAATTCAGACGTACTCCTAGTTTGCTTCTGCTGTGGTAATTGGAATTAATATTGCAGGCAGTGATTCAGTTCTGTCGCAGTTGGAGTTAAATATTGCTGTCAATCCTAGTACACTGAGTTAAGCAATATTTACAGAGCAACTGGATGGTCTGAGAACTACGGTACAATGACCTGGAATTCTTCAAGTCTTCTTTCTCTTTCTTTCTTTCTTTCTTATTTCAATACTGCCTTTTGTGTTTCAGCTTCTTTTGCACTGCTGGTTTAACACTGCATCACATCCCCACGGCTGAACTTTAGAGGACAAGAAGCTGGGACCACTGGGTTGGTTCTGTGCTTTTTTCCGTATGAATAATACATATTAGACTTACTTTCATTTTCTATGTGAAATGAAACCAGCCTTAAGGATCATTTTGGTGAATCTTTTGGAATATGCTACGTTTTATTTTTCCAGTTCCCATGCTCAGTGGAAAAGGCCAGAAGAAGAAACAGTAATTGTCCAGTATTGTCTGTACTATTATTAAAAATTAATAAATTACATGTTAAATAAAAATCAGAAATTTATCTCCAAGCAGTAAGTCTGACCAGGAAAAATCCATATTCTGGCTGTATTTTCTCAAGACACATCAAGTAAAGAAACTAACTCACTGCCACAAAGGAGTGTAAAATTATGTTGATTATAAAGTTGATAAAATTATGTTTACTGAGAAAGACAGAAAGAGAAAAAATAGAAATAAGCAAAGGAATACTTTATAATAAGATTTTATTGTATCTTTTGCAATGTTTGATTCACTTTCTAATGTCCTCTTTAGCAGTATCATCTGCATAATCAGAACTGGAAGGAAAAATTATCACTGAGCAAGGCAATCTAACCAGCATTTTCCTCCACAGAGTGGTTAAGGAACCGTCTAACCCCAGACGGGGGTTAGCAGTGTCCAGTACCAGACCCAGCCTGGAGACACTGGTCGATCAATGAAGACCAGCCCTTTAAGGGAAGGAAGGGCTTTGGCTTGTTTGGTTGATTGTGTGTGGAGTCAAATTTGTGTCATACCACCTGCTGGACAGCTGGATGTTTCCTGATCTCTAAAGTCTTACACGGGATGCAGTACAAAGCTTTCCTAAAATGCCCCACACTCCACCAGCGAAGTCTCTGAACCTCGAGACTCTGACAACTTTTTTCCTTCCAGGAACGCTGAGGATTTTTTGCCTCATGGCTGCAGAGCTGCTGGGATGCACCGAGGCTGGCTGAGCTCTCAAGAGCATGAAAGGAACACGTGAGCCCTGAGGTGAACCCAGAGCGTGAGATTTTGCTCCATTTCCTTTTCTCCAGGCAACCTGATTGTAACACATTTAGAAAATATGAATGTTAGATGAAGTTAAGTTGGGCTGTGAACAACCTTCTTGTTTACAGGGCAGTCCCACTACTCCGATCCATTTGTAGGGGAGTTCCCAAGCCAGCATGAATCCTAACTCACACAGCTTGAGTGGTTTAAAGATTCTTCTGTGTACGTAATATTTAGGCCTGATGTAACTTTCAGGGAGCACATAGCTGCGTGGTGTAGCCCACGGTCTTGAGCAATTTCACAAGTTCTTTATCATTCTTTACAAACGTGGTATTTTGCACTAACAGGTTGCTTAAGAGGACTCTAATTCCAGCTCCCATTAAAATTTAGCAGAGCAAAGATATTCCTGTCTTCTCGGGAAAGCTGAAGGCTCAGGCTCGCAGTCCTGCAGTGCAGCACAGTTGTGCTACAGTTCTGCACAATCTGCCAGATCAATTTAGGGCAGCATCTGGCCTGGAAACTGGGGTGGGTGAGCGGAGGCATCATCCCCTTCTGCTGCCTCTGCTCTGGGGACACAGACGCTGGGGACAGTGCAGGGAGAACAACCCCTTGAACAAGAGCAGCAGAAATCCCCAGGGTGTGCTGAATCTGTGTTCTGGATCATTAGGGTAGAGTGTTAGGGATTTTTTCTATAATGCTCATTTTGAGATAAATACCAGCTCCAGTGAAGCGTCTTCTATGAAATAGTCTCTTAGAAAAGGGTCAAACTGCTCATGTGCCTATCACCATTGTGTACCACTGCTGGCAAGTGTCCACACAGCCATGTGGAACATGGCTCACACAAACCAGTTCAATTACGATAAAACAGTCAAATATACATCGGGATGGATTTCACGGCTGCAAAACTGCCTGGCAATGAACAGGGTTTGCAGCCTGTGACTGATGATGAACTGGCTGTGTAAGCTTTAATTAGCCAGCGACAAGGCAGAATTTACCAGAGCTGTTTTACTAGTACAAAGTAAATACTTGCTGCTCTGCTCCCCCCGTCCCTGAAATGTATTCTGCATTTGGATGTGTCTGCACCTGAAAGCCGGGGAGGCAGATGCTGGGGCAATGAGGAAGATGCTCCTGCAACCAGATCCCTCAGGAGGAATCGCTGCAGCTAAGCCTTTTATGCTGACACATTTTTCTGAAATATTTATGCCTCATCATCTGTCGTTGTTTACCTCATGGTCTCCACTCCTGGCCCACCCCTTATCAGTCAGCCTCCGCTATTTAGGAAGTGGAGAAAAGAAGTTAGAAGTCTGAAATTAGAGAAAAAACTTCTCGGCAGGCAGTGAGGCTTCTGCTAAGAGAGCTGTAGAGAATTAATTGGTGAGGCAGAAAGGGCTGGAGCGGAGACCAGCGGGTGCCCCAGCAATGTCACGCAAGCCTGTGAAGGTCAGAGTTCCCCTCACCTCGGCAGGCCTGACTGCTGTCAAGTTTAGGTGGGAACTGCTTTTCAGGATCAGTTACCAACCCCTGAGTGGTCTGCTCGGTCATTTCACCTACTCGGTGCTGGATGCTCTCCCCTTCCCCGCTTGCAGAAGGAGCAGCTGCAGCCTCTGCAGCAGCCGCCCGCAGCAGGGCCAAAGGGAAAGGTCTCAGAGCAGGCAGCGGGCAGTCGGCTGGCGGGGGTGGGAGCAGCGCCCTCGTAGACAGCTGCCTGACAGACTTCTGTGCGTGCACCTCGTCGTGGCTCTGAAGCAGGTGGCATTCCTTTGCATCATTTTCACTGAGGAGGGAGCTCAACTCTCTCCCTTCGTGCTCCGCCCTCTGACCTGTCTAATTACTGTAGAAGGGGAGCCCAAACAAAGTCGATATGGAAAAAACCTGTTGGATCCTGGCATCCGTCAGTCTGCTGGTGGAGGGTCCAGCCTCCCTGAGGTCACAGGTTTAGCTGAGGACAGCAGATTTGTCCGTTTCAACATTTCTGCAATACAAGGTGCTTTTGCTGTGGGATTTTTGGTTTGCTTCGGTCCTTTGTGGCTTTTTTACTGCGCCTAGATCCAGGCTGCCTGAAGGTAACCATGGGTTTACCAGTGATTTTAGAGTAACAGGAATTTGATCTTGAAATATGCTGATTTCACAGGCCATATAAACCGTAGGATTTTGTAAATCTGCTCTAAATCCAGACTGTCAGAGTGCTGAAGGTACATTTCCTCGCTGCAAACAAATCTGCTAAAAAGCATGAAATAGATCTTGATTTAAAGGAGAGCCACCATCGCTGACTGTGTGTCATACATTAGCTGGGGAATGGAGAGAGAATTGTGATCAAACACACTTTATTGACTTTATTCCTCTCTTAACTAACAGGGAAGCTTCTGAAAATGTGAGTGTAGCCATTTTAAGAAATATGAAAGTAAGCACTAAATTACAATCCTCAAATCACCATTTCAGAGCCCTCAAAAAAATTTTTTTCCCATTTCTTCCACTATAATTTCCGGGCTGGAGCTGTAGCCATTAATAGCAGCTACATCATTACACTGCCGTGACACTTCAGCAGCACCCTCATCCATTTCAGTCATTGATCCACTAATGGGCACCGGATGAAAAAGGAAAAGGTCCAGCTCATTCATCCTCCCCCTCCTTTCTCCTCCGCTCACCAGGTGGCAGCCACTCACCCCTTGCTTTAAATCCCTATCAGATTTCAGATGCTCAGTGTTAATTGTCTCAGTACACGGACTGACCCCAGACAACAAAACTAAAATTAAAGTAACAGGGCCACGGGAGAGGGTGAAGCGCTACAGGAGAGGATGGGTCTGCAGCTGCTTGCCTTGGCCCACAATCTGCTGACAGCGCTGAAAACGACTTGTTAGAGCTGGAGCCGTAAAGCACACTTGTCGGCATTGGATTCTTCCTGGAATACGAAGCCAAACCAGGAAAAGAGGAGGAGAAAGGCTAGAGAAATTAGACAAGATCAAAGGTACAGCAACATGCCACTGGAGAAATGGTACTTTAAGTAGCATCAACTACACAAATAATTCTGTAACTCCAGTTGCATACGGAGCAAAAAAATATCATTTCTATGGAGACCCTTGGGTAATCCATATTGCAACGCTGTCTTGAGGTGATTTTCCAAGTTACAAAGACACTGAGCTGAAAGATGCATTGCTTATGCTTGTAGGTTGTTGGGGCTTCTTAATCCAGCAGCCTGAGTTTTGTTTTTTGTTTGTTTTAAATCTATCCAACTAACCTGTAGGCACATTCTTCCTTCCCCCTTTCTCTTCGCTTGGTACATCTGTTCTTTTGTTCTGCCTTTCTTATCTTTATATTGCTCAATTTGGAAATCAAAGGACAAATGAAATAAAAATCCTGTTAGTTTTCAAAGGTCCACACAGCAGTAGATAATTGGTTTCCAGTCAAGCCCAGACTGTCTTTGATCTCCAAAGCCTTGCAGAGAACATTTGGTTAAGACACAAGCATATGTGTTTGGTAGCGGTACCAGTAGATCCGATTTTGAAAGTCTGCAATTACCTGTGCAGTGACACTTAGAAAGATGAGAGGAGCTGATAAAAACGCTGTGTTTTTATACCATCTTCCATTAAACGTGCATTAATGAGATGTAACTACACCCTTCTGAAGAGATACTTTCAGTAATATTTCTCTCATGCTCTAGTAACAGAGGCACTGTGTCATGCCGCAGGGTCAGGGGGAGAAATCCGATTCTTCCAGCTCCACAGACCATGGTTCAGCCTCACGACCATTCTTCCTTGCCAGAGACTGCTGCTCTTTCCCATTCTTCTGCATGAAGACAAACAGAAATTGCTGCCCATTCCCACCCTGGTCCGTGTTTCCACCTCCGTGTGGCAGTTTACAACCTTTGGCTGTGCTGCTTGAACCTTTTGGGCTGTGCTGCAACGATCAGTGAAATGTTCTTGTTTATCTTTCAATAAGAACAAAACATGATGCCCAGCACCTAAGTATATGAACTTTTTAAAACCAGCTTTGTCACCAGAACTGTAATGTTAAATCATACCCTTGATGATCTTTACAAGCCGTGAATCTATTCTGTCACTTCGAACCTTAACGCCCTTCACTTCCCTGTCCCTTATCCACTAAATGTCCTCTCCTCCGCTCTCCACCAAAACACATGGGTAGGGGTCTGTCTCTTCTCTCAACTAACAAGCGATAGGACAAGAGGAAATGGCCTCAAGTTGTGCAGGGGAAGTTTAGGCTGGATATTAGGAAAAATTTCTTTACAGGAGGGGTTGTGAAGCTCTGGAACAGGCTGCCCAGGAGAGTGGTGGAGTCCCCATCCCTGGAGGTATTTAAAAGACGTGTAGATGTGGTGCTGAGGTTTAGTAGTGGACTTGCAGTGTTATGTTTACAGTTCGACTCAACGGTCTTGAAGGCCTTTTTCAACCTAAATTATTCTATGATTCTATATGAAAAAGCAAAGTGTATTCTTGCTAGAAAAACACGAGAAACTCAGGGTGAAACGACTGATATTGGGGTTGTAGGAATCTCTCTTTTCCTTCCTTTTCTTCTTTTTTCTTTTCTTTTTCTTTCTTTTCATTTTTTTTTTCTTTTCTTCTTATCCTTTTCCTTTTTCCTTCTTCCTCTTCATGCCAGGGCTGGCCAGAAACAATAGATTTTTTTCATGTATCAAGGCAGAATTGTTTTGTGCCGTCTGGAGAGAGAGGCAGAGCGCACAACACACACAGGTATATACTTACGTACGCATACCAAAATCTGTAGCTGACTTTGCTTCTCTAAATAAACAGCATACATCCATTTAGCGCCAAATAGGGCTCCTGTCAAGCTCCTGCCCTAGAGCAGCTACCAACTGCACTGTCAAAATCACCCTCTGTGGTTCTGAATAGGTTTCTTAATGAAAGAGCAACATTAGCTCTTTAGAACATTTTGTCCCTGAAGGATGCAGCAGCAACAGCCGCTGAATGATTTCTGGCTCAGACGTGCTTATAAATGGTAGGAAACATAATGGTTTCAACCATGAGAATCAGCTCTCTGGAAACGCTTCATAACAGTGATTCAGGGAACCAAGAGACAAATGGATAGTGAGAACGGTACCCGCTGATGGGCGCTTTGTTTCCCACGTACACACTGATCCCCTTAAGAATAATTATGGTGTGGGTATGTTGTCACTGAAACAATGCAATAACCATAAAAGAGAATGAAATTATTTGGGACCCAATCCAACGAAAAATATATTCTGGTAAAATGAAATTCTAACGTCTGCTGGTGGCTGGATTAAATAATGATGTCATCTTTTATTCTAGTTAAACCTGGAGGCAGTAGCAGAGTAGAATTTGACTTGAGATGTCTAGATTCAAACCAAGGAAAAAGAGCTTTTCTTATAAAATGCTTGGTTAGAAGCAGGACTCGGGAGCTCTCCTGTTTCTTGAATAGGGGCGACGTGGCTGCACTTGGCTGAGGTCCCCAAACTGGGGCTTCAGCACCATTTAACTGTTGAAGAATTACATTTACCAACAGCCTCATGCATATCCCCAGTCTCAGCTCCAGATTTCCAAATGCCACTGCTCTTACGCAGGAAAAACCCACAAGCAGCTTTTCCACAGCATGGAGGGTATCAGGATCAAACCCACCAACAAAACAGACGAAATTTTCATCAGAACATAGAAGTATCTGTCCCTGCTTTGTCAAAATGTTCTCCCTGGCAGCAGGAGAGTGAACTTTTTCTGGTATGTTTGATCCTCTTTCTTTTTTTTTTTTTAATAGTTCTGAAATGCCCCCAAAATACTGTTATGCCCCAGAATTTGTTTATAGGTAGAGGAAACACACGCCAAGAATGTATCTGATTGAAATCCTTACAATCTGTTCCGAGAGCTGCTACCAGCCCAGGTCTAGTTATTAAAGAAGCAGTGTCTAGGCACACAAAGTCTCAGTGCTAATAATAAACCAGTTAATACTGCTCTTCCTATGTTCTGTCCCACTTCCTGATGTCAGGCCCCCTTCCCATGCTCCTCAGGGAACGTCACGGTTGGTGCTGTCATTCTGGTGGTGCTGGTGGGGCTGCTGCAGCCGGTCTCAGCATCGGGAGTCCTTCGCCAGAAGGACTATGATGTTCATGTTGATACTTCTGTCTTCCTCACTCTAAGATCCACTTGGGTTCCTTTTGATAATGCGTTTTACACCTTCTCTCTCTCTTCATCGTCCTGCAGTTCCGCACCACAGCTGAATTCGCCACGCACAGCACCTCTGGAGTACGCTACATACTATTTCTTTCTTGTCTTTGTTATCCCTGAAACCAGTTTTGTCTGGTTCCAGTTCTCCATTTCTTTGACTGTGGGCGATTCATCACGGTGGGGTTTCCAGTGCGAAGCCTGTGCCCCCATCTCTTTTTGCCCCGTGCCAGTATTCCTCTGCTCCATCGCTCCCAAGGCCTCTGGCATTGTACCAGCCCCGTATTTCTCTATACCGCATTATGTCGTTAGCGTAGAACTACAGCAGCACCATTGCAACGGTAAACAAAGTGAAGGAATTTAGCCACAGCCACCTGGTCAGAAGAAAAATTGCTGTTACCGCTAAATGGAATGAAACAGAGCTGCGGGCAGGTCAGTAAGAGCCAGCCCGATGCACCTCAACACTAAGGCCTTGCAAACTCCGCGCAAAACCCGCGGCCTGTTAACTAGCAATGGCAGTACAATATAACAGGTTACAGCGCTGCACTGTTATGCTGTTCTTAAGTTTCTCATTCACTTCCCATCCGACCCAGGCACTGCTAGTACTCAGCTTCACTGCAGGTACGGGGATCAGCCCAGCGTCAGGAGTTTGCTGTTCAGTGGCCTTAATGAAAAATAACTCATTGAATTCTGCATGTGGGACTGGTGCTTCCTTGGCTGTGTTTATAAAATCTCATGGTGCCTCTGGAATAAATGAATTAATATAAAGCTATAAATAGGGTATTCAGGTGTAATCTTCAGCTGCTAAAATAGTTGACTTAGAATTATACTGACCTTGGCCCATGACGGTGCAAGTTTTCTTTAGTGAATTTAAGTTTCAGTAACCTGGAGAAGATCTGGCATCTGGGACAGTTTGCTCTTGAAGTCCATACTTCACCACTGAAGTCAAAAACAACGGGGCCAATGTTGGAGCAATTGCTGAGGGGCTCCTGATAATTGTTCCTATAGCTGCTGAGCATAAAAAGTTTCTGTAGAAAACTGAGTCAAGACTACAAAGCCAAGGCCCTTCCACCAAACAGTTCAATTCCTGAGGAGCTGAAAAGAGGAATTGCACCTATATAGCTTGTACTTTAAAAAGTTAAATGGTCTATACAGGTAATTCCTCGGTAACAGCTTCCTCCATTAATAGACTGTCATCCAGCTACCACATGGAGAAAAAAACATATTTGTCACTCAAAGCCACCAAGCTCAGCATCACCTCAGTGATTTTTAAGCAAACTGCTTAAAAATAAGCAAACAATTAACAGAAGAAGACACAGCGATCAGGGTAAGAAGTAACACGTTCCTTGAAACGGCACCAGCTGGTGCACATGCTGGCTGGAATTCTTAGCATCACATTATTTGCAGTTCCCACACCTTTGCTTCGTTCTGAAATAAAATTAAATAAACTGTGATTTACAGGGTAAGTACACATACCAGAACCCCAAACCAGCTCTCATAATGAACTGCCATTTCCTATCCCGGTAGTAAAAGGTAGAAACTTTTCATGTTGCAGCTTTCCTGCCAGAACGCTCCTTGTCAGCATCTCACTTGAGAGACGTAAACTGGATCGAGTGGTTTTGAAGCTGTGGGACTGTCCCACTGGCTGAACAGATCATATTTAATCGGATCAAAGCATTTATTTCTTCATTATTCTGTTTGGTTGATATTTAGAAAAAAAAAGGCAACCCTATTTTAGAAATTAGAATCCTATTAGTAGATCAAATTGACATTTGGAATTAATTATAAAAGGGGGGGAAAAGGGTTTGTGCTCACTCTTGATCTTTAAGAACATAAAAATAAGGTCTGATAAATCCAGTTTCCTGCATATTTGCCATCTTGGACATATCAAGTTTATTGTGATTTGTTGGCTGGTATTAAACCAACTCCTTATTTAATGATCCAAGCTGAGATGAGGGCTCCAGAGAAGCAGATATTAATATATATAGCATGCAACTGCTCGCTAATTTTGATGCATGATCTGCCCGGTATTACTATTACTTTTCCTAAATTTCAGCAAAAAGTCAGGGAACAGCAGAATTCTAAGCTGTTACTGTATGGTGTTACCAACAGCAAAGCTGCCTGCTGGCGTGAGAAGGAAATACTGCAGTTACCACTGGCTTATCTTACCACTGGTGCATCTTACGTGATCCTGACCAGTTTTTGCCTACATAGGCAAGGGCCAGAGATTTGGATGACTGAATTTTGGTCCCAAATTCTTCAAGCTTCCATTCTTTAGGAATTTGTGTTTGATTATTTCAACTCAGAAGCATACATTTCATGTACGTATACATGTATATATAGGAAATGTGATGCTCCTGTCCTTGCCTTATGCTTTACTCCTGTGGTAACACTGTAAGATCTCCCCTGAGTGTTACAAACTTCCCTTGGTCCAAGACAGCGGGAGTCCCACACCTGCCCGAGCAGCACATGGGTCCCCTGTCCCTGTGCTGAGCTGGTATCAAATACAGCTCTCGGTGAGCTCAGAGCTGTTGCCAGGCCACTAATTGTGCAGACACGTTCTTTAAATCAACAGAAGGTGTTGTCTTAAATGTCTTCCTTTTAAACACAACAAAGCTATCCAGTTTTCTTCAGGCATCGTAGGAAATTCATTAACTCAATTTTTTTCCTCTCTGATCATTTTTATTGCTGTTTTCCTG